>NW_028178260.1:0-11799 GCF_964030765.1 Micromesistius poutassou | reverse complement strand
AATTAATATAGAAAACCTTGTCCGTGACGAAATCATGAACTCAGTGGAGCAATGACAGCCCTCAGAAGTCCCTGTGCGGTGGAACTCCATCTCTCTCTCTAACTTTGAATTCAATTTCGATAGCTTTATCGGCAAGACAAACACGTTTCCATCGAGCGTCTAAACAGGGGCTTTACAGTGAAGGAGGGATAGAAAGAGTCTGACATGGCCCTTACCCCTCTCCGATGACACGATGACATTTTGTACAAAAACATTTGTAACACGTCTATAAATGTAGTGAAGATAGTGTGGCAGCTTTTTTTTTTTTTTTTAAGTCAGCTTCATTGACATGGGAAACTGAAAAACATGAAAAACAAAATTGCGGAAGTACAAAAAGCTGAATAAAATACAAAAAAATATACTTTAAAAATATATACGAATATAACACAATACAAATATAGAATGTAATCAGTAAATGTATAACAATGTTAATACAGTAAAATTGTGAAAAATGATAAACAGTTAATATATTTAAATGTTTGTACAGTAAATATATTTAAGTGTTTATACAGTAAATATATTAAAGTGTATATACAGTAAGTATATTAAGGTATATATGATACAGTTAATATATTAAGGTTTATATACAGTAAGTACATCAGGGTATGTATGATACAGTTAATATATTAAAGTATACAGTAAGTACATCAGGGTATATATGATACAGTTAATATATTAAAGTATACAGTAAGTACATCAGGGTATATATGATATTAAAGTATACAGTGAGTACATCAGGGTATATATGATACAGTTTATATATTAAAGTATACAGTAAGTACATCAGGGTATGTATGATATTAAAGTATACAGTGAGTACATCAGGGTATATATGATACCGTGTTGCCCGTGGACTGACACCACGTGTGTCTCTCTCTCCCTGCAGGAGGCCTGGAGGAGCTGGCCGTGGCCCGCCGGCTGCCCAAGGCCTACAGCACGGGCTTCGTGGGCTGCATGAAGGACGTGCTGGTGGACGGTGTGGAGCTCCACCTAGTGGAGGACGCGCTGAACAGCCCCCAGATACTACACTGCTCCGCCGCCACCGCCGCCGCCGCCGCCGCCGCCGCCAAATAACCTGAGGAAGAGAAGAGAAGCCAAGAGAGAGAGAAAGAAAACCGCCGAGAGGAAAAGAAAAGAATATACGCTCCCTCCCTCCCTTTCCATAACGCCCGTGTCTCCTGCTGTAATTATTTTTCTATTTTTGTATACTTTTCATCGCTTTTTATATTGGATATGAAATGAATATGTTGTTCTATCGTTTTTTTTGTTTTTTTTTTCGTTTTATATATATTGTTTTCAGATTCATTTTTTTTTTAATCTGCACCTCCACTCACAATATATAGCCCCCCCACCCCCACCCCACCCACCCACCACTCCTAAATCCACTGTCATCATATCATCTCTAGTAGGAGCGCTTCCTTCTCTAAAAGCCGTTTAAATTCCAACCTTGTGTTGTTCCTTTGAATTTACCCCAGAATTTAGTTTCACGCAAAACCAAACGGCCTGCATCCCCCCCTCCCCCCACATCACCCGTTCATAGGATCACTCATTCACATCGCTCACCCCCCCCCCGGGGCCGAACACCGATTCATTCGTTTATCATTCCCGACATATCCGACATTCCGCATTCCCGCAAAGTGTAATATGTACACGCAACGGACAATATAACCGGGGACTGGACGCGGAAAAACCTGCGAGCATGCGTTCAGCTTCTATCGCGTAGCGCTGTCTTCTAACCTCACGGAAAAACTCCCAGACCAGTCGAGCTGCTACTAAAAAAAAAAAACAAAGAGAGAGAAAATACGACGCCTTTCGTAGCCAGATCATTAATCGCTATGGCAACAGCGCACGAAAAACACAAAAACACAAAAAGAGAAGAGAAAAGCTCTCTTGAGCTTGTTTCTATTAATCAGAGTCTTTTATTTTGAAATATGCCTTTCTGCTTCCCCCCCGGTCTTTGAAGAGACTGAGAGAGAGAAAGACAGAGAGAGAGAGTGTTCAGGTTTCCACTTTGACAATTGAATCATTAGTCAACATCCAAGCCATTTAATCATAGATATGAAAATACTTATAATAACCGTAGAGTATATTATTAATACCTGAGACTGTGAATCTATCCCACAGGGTTGGGAGAATTGTGAAAACTCATTTGTTATGCGTTCTGACTTTCTTCTTTCTTCAAACTTATGACAACCACTACAAGTGCATGCAGTTATGCCGTATGAATTGAATTGCTTTTATGGAAAGGAAACAAATCATGTTCAAATTGTCTCTTCCAAAGCCCCTTCTTTTAACTGAAAAAACGTTGTTTATTTCTCTGTCAAGTGGATTTGCTATGTTGTTGTTTTTTTGTTCCTTTCACTGGTTGTGGCTTCGGAAATAGCAGACCCAGGATAAACGGTTCCCTCTCTCCCATACGGAGCTTTCGGTCTGTTTTCCAACGGGAGCATTACTAGGTTGGCTCGGACGTGAACGGTACTTTTGGGTGTTGTTACCACTACTGACCACACGGTGGTGCTGAAGAGGCAATACCTCAACTGTTGGGGGGGATGCTCTGTAAATCTTTCAATCAACAAACAAGACGTCCTTCGACGACGACAACAACAACAAAAACAAAAGAATCCAAAAACTTTCTCCAGGAGTCGACTTGGGTTACATAGCCTATATTTTTTCGTTTTTTGAACTTTTGTGAGAATTTTCTCTTGCGTCTGTCGAGAGCGGGACGAGGTGATGTGGTGTGCTGACGTGACTTGTTGAACGCTTTTGAACACAGCTGTGCAACGGGTCACCAACCGAATTAACATAACACGTGCATGGGTTCGTACCGATCCACAGATGTGTTGTCACCGTTGGTGAACCGACGCGACGCAGCGTTGCGTCGGTTCCCCCCCCCCCCCCCCCCCCCCCGGACTGTACAATAATAAGCTGAGGTGGTGTGTGTCCTTTTTAGTTTTTATATAAGATACTTGGCAATATAACGAGATGAAATCATGCCTGATCGTGACTTGAGTATTAATCCACTCCTATAGTGCTTCTGTTTTACCCTAATTATCCCCCCCCTCCACACACACACTCATGGATGGGAGAATCAAGTAAACATGTTGTACAGCCCCTCCCCTCCTCGCCCCACCCCCCCCGGCCATTTTAAATGGACATTTAGAAACGTGTAGTCCTGTTTTTCTGTCCAATTGTTTTCTAGTTTTTTTTTTTAAATTTGTTTTTATGAATTATACACTGGAACGTCTGATTTACCGTCTCACCATTCATGATGACCAGCCCCACCCCTCAATGGGGGTGGGGCCTACAAAACCATGTGACTGTCGGGGGGGGGGGGGGGGTCCAATCGGGACCCAGAAACAGAGCCGGGACACGCCCTGTTGGACGCCCTGTTCCACGTCGTGACGTCGGGTCCCGGACTCCCGGTCCTGGATGAAGCGTTCCGTGACAGTTGGCGCACTTGCCGAAAAAGGATCCGTATCAGCGGGACACTTAACCGGCGCTTAATGCATATTTAGTAGGAGTTAAAAAAAAAAAAAAAGAATGAGTTTCTCAATCTACGGATCAAAACTATGAATTGCCTTAAAACGAAGATACAGGAAAAAATATATATCAAACGGGCCGCCTTTGCAAAGGTGACGTCACGCATTCATGTGCCCTCGCTGTTTAGTCCTGTTAGCCTCATCCGCCATTGTGTAAATTAACAAAAATGTAAAAAAAATATAATAATGACGACAATTTTATTAGTAATAATAATGCTCATTGAAAAAAAAAAGTCTCTTCTGGTTTGTTACAAAAAAAAAAGAAAAACGCTCTATTATTACTGTTGTTGGACCCGGTTTTTCCGTTGACTTTATTTAAGTGGTCATGTGGAGTTCCCCCATCCCCCCCCCCCCCCCCCCACGTCTGACCTGTAAACCCACCGTGCGACGGGAGAGGCGGCCAGCAGGAGGCGCTGCGCCCCCGTGTGAGTGGCATGACCCCGCTCCCGGCATTACTAACTTTACCAACTCTTTGTCTTGTGTTCCTACCTACCACCATGAAATAAAAAGTGTCAGACCAAATGGAAACACGCTCTGGTGCGCAGTGTGGTGATTTGTTGTCCATCGTGTCCGATCGATCGTAAGTCTTGACCCGCTTTAAGCTCCAGCTCCTCCCGCTACGGGTACCGGGGGACCACCGCTCAGTGGTGGTTGAATTCCGAACCACGGGACGACCGCAGCCTGTCGTTATAAAGTCCAAACCGGGACGTGGCTTATGCATTCATATAATTAATTATAACAATCATGTGATTAAGGCTCGACTAGGTTGTTGATCGTCTGCCGAGCGGTGCTGGTTTATCGTCATCGTTGGAAGGACCTAAGTCTATTTTCATTTTATAGTTTGGTTTTAGGGTTAGGGTGTGGGTGTAATAAAATGCAATAATAATTAAATCAATGCATTTGAGTTATATTTTATCAGAGGTTTCACATTCGTGTGGTGTTGTGGTAAAATGCTTTCAAGTCTTGGACGTCGCCGGTTTAAATGTAGGCCTATGTTTTGTTTTTTTTTACCTTGGATTTAACAATAACAGAATGAGGATGGTTACTTTTAGATTAAGTTCTAAACCAGCTACATTTAGGTAGGCGTAGGAATTAAGGACACATACTCGTTATTCAGTGAGCTACTTATCCAAAGACGGAACCGATAAGATTAAATGAGTAGAAACAGAAGATAAAGTGAATTGGTGAAAAGATTAACCAGCAGAGGGCGCTGTTTCCACTGTCGGGCACGTCGACTTCAAATTCGAGTTAAAGGTTTGTCAAATGCACAAGAAACACAAGGCATTATTGGAAAATGTTAGTCAGCGTCAGATGTGTGGTCTGTTACAGATTACAGAAACAGATTACATCCATAGATGACAGTATCGGATTACATTTATAGATTACATTCAGGGGAGTCTGTCCTGTGTGTGTGTGTGTGTGTGTGTGTGTGTGTGTGTGTGTGTGTGTGTGTGTGTGTGTGTGTGTGTGTGTGCGTGCATGCGTGCGTACGTGTACGTGTGTGCCCTTAAGATTTAGCAAGGACAAGTAAGAAAGCCCTTTCCCAAATAAAGGTTACTAAACACGGCCTTGTGTTGCATCAACACAGTGCACAACGCAGTATCCTCTCTCGAAAACCCCCTTTTAGGCTCTGAAAAAAACAAGAAGAGTAAGCAAGTGAAGCAACCATGAAACGCTTCACAAACTGTCACAGTTCACGCTGTGGCGGTTTGCTGCTTTTCTTGTAATGCAAAGGAAGGACAGTATGACAGAGGGTCTCCTCTGTCAGATACTCTGAACACCAGGTCAGGCTGGACTGGACTGGACTGGACTGGACTGGACTGGGCGGCAGCGGCCCAGGACGGGGCACCAGGGGGCCCTCAAGAAGACCCAGGACTGGGCACCAGGGGGCCCTCAGGAAGACCCAGGACTGGGCACCAGGGGGCCCTCAAGAAGACCCAGGACGGGGCACCAGGGGGCCCTCAAGAAGGCCCAGGACGGGGCACCAGGGGGCCCTCAGGAAGACCCAGGACTGGGCACCAGGGGGCCCTCGGGAAGACCCAGGACAGCAGGGCCGGAGGCTGAGCACTGCCACCTCCAGCCGGTCCTTTGTGGAGAGCAGAGGTCTCCCTATGCCTCCTACAGCGCGCCAAGCACCTTACATTCAGTCCTGTTCCTGTCCTGTTCTCCTCTGTGTGTGTGTGTGTGTGTGTGTGTGTGTGTGTGTGTGTGTGCGTGTGTGTGTGTGTGTGTGCTTCATAAACATGAACGGACATCAGTGGGTCGTTGGTTTGAATCCCACAACGACTTTGAGTGGACGTTAGGAACATTGTCGGTGAGGAGCCGTCAGGGGTCCAAACAAAACCGAGAAGACTTCACGGCCCCATGTCTCGTTCCGTTTTCTGTTCCGTCTCTCTGCGCTGGGCTTGTGTGGAGGTCAGGGCCGTGGTGCCGTTGAGCCACACCGCCTGGTGGAGACGGAGGTGGCTACTTCAGAGTAGGCCATGGTGTGGGATGAACGCGTCCAAACTTTACACAGAAAAAACAAACCTTGTTTTCCCACCCACAGGTTTAGCCTCACTCTCACACAATAACCCGGCCGTGCGGAACCGCATGGCTTCCTCCCTGTGTTTTCAAAGCTGAATCATCCTCAACACGTGTGTTCATTGAAACTGTTCCAAGGGAAAAATCCACTGAACCCCGACACAACACTGAGCTTCTCCGTTCCCAACGGGGGATTCCAACTCTGCGAAAGACTCAAGGTTCACCTGTTCGGAGTTCACCTAGACTCGGCGTAGCCAACACGCCCCACTTCTACTTCTTGTATGTCGTCCTGGCACTTAATGTACGCACTTAATGCATGTCACACTTTAGTTATAGTTGTGTAGCATCTTATCCCAGCTCTCTCTGTTGTATACGGGGGAATGGGTCAACCCCGAGATTGTGGGAGTGTACTGTACCAACAGCGATGTATTGTTTCTCCTTCTTATGACAAACGTACTTATCGTAGGTGTAGCTTTTGGAAAGAAGCGACACGCGGGACACGCGTTCATGTTGAAGCGCGTTGTTCATTCTCTTCACTGGTCAGACTGAGGCGTGTTTGCATTGGGTCAATGATCCGCCCAGAGTCTCGGGCGGTCTCCCCGCCCAGCGCGGGCCCAGGTCCCCGGTGTGGGCCGGAGGGTTGTGAGGGTGTGTAGACCGAGCGACACACACACACTGGGGCCTGGTTAAACATTAAACGCCACGGAGTGGAAACCGGGGCCCTTGAAGTCGTCGTCACTACTCAGAAATGTATTCCTAGTTTCTAGTGTTTTGTGTGTGTGTGTGTGTGTGTGTGTGTGTGTGTGTTTTATGGCCGTAAGGGCCGGCTGTTAACAGTCCACTTCCTTCTTCCTGAAGCAAATCAAACGCTCTGCTGCAGACCGAGGGGCGTGGCTAAGGGCCGGCGGTTGGAGGCGGGACATGGTTGTTTTCGGTTATTGCTCGTAAAGATAACCCCAGGGCCCGCGTGCTTCAACAGCCCTTCCTTATCCAGAGCCGTCCAACCCTCGGCAGAAACAAACAACAGTGTTTGTGATCTGCAGCCAAAAAAGTGTGTAACTACCTAACTGCTCCAGGCTAACGATGCCTGGTGTGTGGAGAGACGTTTAAAGCATTCAGAACTAACTAACTAGCTAACCAACTAACCACACCAGACTAACCATGTCTGGTGTGTGGATTGGTTTACTCTAGAGACTTTTAAAGCATTAAGAACAAACTAATTAGCTAACTCCTCTGTTTCCATAGTGCCACCACTATGCCACTTTACAACAGTCGACATCTGTATAAAAAAACGTCAGTTTACGTTTACATTTTGACACCTACCTGTTATTTTTATGCTGCATCTATCTATCTGTTTATACATTACAGTTATTATTATATATATTTTTTCTTTTATTCTAATTACTCATGTCAGTACTGTAGTTTATTTATTTATTTTTATTTTGCTCTTAGGTCTCAGCTCTCTCTCTTGTGTTTCTTATACTTTTATTATCGCACTGTTGAAGGAACCTGAAGGAGACACGAGAGTTTCATTGCCAGCGACTGCTTCCATAATTGTTGTGCATGTGACAATCAACATCATCTTCAATCTTGAATCTCGAATCTAGTGTCTACCGTAGCCTTCGGTGTCCAGAGAAGTGTTGACGCAGCGTGTTTGTCCGTACAGTGAACTGTACGTCCCCCGTCCTCGTCCTCACAGACTACAGTACACCACTACAGTACATACATGTTCCCATGTTGAGCACTATTGATCTTTAGTGTTGACATGAACCCTCTGGAACAGACAAGACGACACGGCCCTGAACTCTTGCCTACTGCGCCCTCAGACCGCGTCAGAAGGCAGCAGACCTGATGGAGAACTGCCTGTGTGGCCAAGTCTGTGTGGGTTTTTATCATGATTTAAACAACTTTTTTCAAAATTACACACACACACACACACATAATATAAAATATGTAGAGCTTCATACATCCATACACCTAAATTCCCCTGTCAGCGAAAAACACGCACGCACGCACACACGCACACACACACACACACACACACACGCGCGCGCACACACACACACACACACACACACACACACACACACCCTGCCCTGCCCTAGGTAAATACTGTTATCACTAGAGGGCCGGGCAGTGGCTGCTGTTGCCAGTTGTGGTCACATGACCACAGAGACCCTGTCACATGACCACAGAGACCCTGTCACATGACCACAGAGACCCTGTCACATGACCGCAGAGACCCGGTCACATGACCGCAGAGACCCTGTAATGGGTGTCATCATTAGGGGCAGTACTGATTAATGACTAAAGGAGTCACCATAGTGAGTTGTGGGCAGTAATTGTCGGGATAGCAACGCCCCGACACTTCTTAGGTAAAGTGCTGTGGCTGGTCGGACGTGACACACCAGTACTTGTGTTTGGGTTACTGAATAACCCGCCTAGTCACGGTGGATCATAACATAATATAAAATCTGTAATGGAAAAAGACTTCCGTTGTAAACGGAAAAGGCAATTAAGGTGAACCCTCTTGTTTGTCTAAACAAACCTTATCAGGAAAGTAAGGCAGGAATGTAATGTATGACTCAATGTTTTACAGAAAGTATGTTTCAATTGGTGCATGGCTCCATGAAAGTAAGAATCTATGTGTATCGCTACCTCTAATTAGAATGATCCCTTCTACGGGAGCCCAGAATGGACAAACGGCTCCAGAGAGGACACGTTTTAAGTTCTGCATCATAATCACTTTCTCACTTGTTAGCTTTGACCTATAGTTTCACAGACTAAATCACCAATAGCCTCATCACCTGACACTTGGTTTCATTCACTTGCAATGAATTAATGAATATCTGCCCTAAAAAAGGGTTTAAAAAAACTCTTGCCTTTCTAAGATCAGTTTTAATGAATTGTTTTTTCCCGGCCTCTCTACAGGAAGAGAGTGTTTATCACTGCCTTCTCACAGACTGCATGTAAATCCCTACGTTGGGGAGGGGAGGTTTTGCATATGTATTGCCTGCGTTTGATGCGAGTGCGAGTGTGTTGGCTGCTAATTGAGAGGAGGCATCGGGACATCAAGAACGTGCAGAAGAGAGTTTGTGGGGGCGTGCTGATCTCCAGGGACCTCCAGACGTGTGAGACCACCCATGCTGCAGAGGCTGCTAGGCCCCCGAGATCTACTTAATTAATTATCAAGTTTTGTCTGGAGGTCCTCGTACTTTTACTTTGGAGACAGAGATAGGATAGCTCAGACATGCATAACATTCACCTCCTCACCAACCCTGGCCCCAGAGCAGACTGAAGTTAAACTATGTCCTTTCACTTCAGCTGTTCTAGAGTCACAGTAATCTGATGGTCTGCTTGTGGTCTGTGTGTTTGGTGTGGACAGAGAGTCGACCTATGGGACCCTATTATTGTGGATTATAGATTCTCAAACTTGATCAAGTGTTAATTGTTAATGGTTCACTTCTGGGTGACTGTGGATATCACCAGGCTTAAAGCTTTAGGCCCTGTCCCATTTCTCCCCCCCTTAAAACTTCCACTTGGTTGGGAGTGCCCTCAACAGTAAATCTTCCACTTCGTTTTAAGCCTGCATCGGACCTCACTACGTTTTGAGGGTTGATTATAAGGGCAAAATAGCACTCCCCCCTTGCTCCCTACAGTAATGGGACACCCTACCCCTGCACCAGAACGCGCAAAATCTAGGGTTAGGGCAAAAATCTAGGGTTAGGGGAGGTATTGGCACGGGGCCTTACGCTCCCATAACTTTGTGCTCACTCACAAGCTCACAGTAAGATATAATGCCACAGAATCAGAAGTTATTATAAACCCACAGAAAAACTGGCAGTGTGTTCTCTGGCAGTCACATTCATTCATTTGGACCAGGGGAGAGTCTCAGACGAGGAGGGTGTGGCCCAAGTGCCTTAGCCACGCCCATACGTGACCACGCCCCCCCCTTCACATGTTCATGACACATCGGCAGAGAAGGAAGAAGGAAGACATCCATGCAGTTTCCACTACTCAAAATGAATGATTATATGTCGTGTCAGCAGAAATGACAGGGCTGGTAAAAAAAAAAGTGAATTGCGCGTCAGTTCATAATTGTATATAACATAAGGTAAAAAAAAAAATGGACCATTTCAGTATTATATTCTCAAAATGACCAGAGCTATGTAATATATTGTGTTGATTTGTGTAATTACAGTATCCCAAGTTTTTCCAACAATGTTCAAACCCAGAGAAATGCAAGGTTTAACGATGGTACAACGGTGGACTTCACCGCGTTACGTTAGCGACCGCTGTTTGGCTAGCGAGTTAACGCTGCTCATTTCCCCCCCCCCCCCCCCCCCCCCCCGGCCGCGGCGGTGAAGACCACTCCCGATTGACCCCCGCGCTACGTGACGCATCGAACTACGTCCTCTGTTATTGTTTTTTTTTTTTGACCGAGAGACACCCTGGTGGCAGAAAAGACACGTTGTACCGTTAACGGAAGGAGGAAGGAGAAAAGTGACTTTAGCGGCCGTCCTCGTCTCCAGTCCACTTGTGACCACGCAGTCTGACGTTTTATTGGCGCCGTCAAGGTTTTAGAGACAATGACTCTCCTGATTCACAGGGGTGTGTGTGCTTGTAAGCACGGAGCATCAACTTTTTTTATGTGTCGAAGGGGGCCCAGTGTATCTGGATTGGCTCCTCCTCCACACCTCCCTCCCCCCCACCCCCCCCCCAACCCCTTTCCCCCCCAACTGCCCTATTTGCATATGGTGATCTGAAAGGCAGTACTCAGGTGATTCCAAACAATAGACTCATGCACGCACGCACGCACACACACACACACACACACACACACACACACACACACACACACACACACACACACACACACACACACACACACACACACACACACACACACACACACACACACACACACACACAAACACGCAGGCCAATACAAAAGGGTACTCGGCCAACCCACCCAGCCTCAAAACACACACCTACTCACACAAACACTCCCACATCCACCAAACACACACACACACACACACACACCTGTCCCTCATTTACCTCGCCGTCTGGGGAAGGAGCAGGAGAGCGAGAGAGACAGAGAGAGAGACAGAGAGAGAGAGAGAGGGAGAGCGAGAGAGAGAGAGAGAGAGGAGCTGTGTCCAGGACAAAAGTCAGTCATTGAAGGAGAGGAGTGAGCCAAGACCGGTTGGAACCTTGATACCTTGTCACCTCGGAGCGCCGTAGCGGACGGGACCACCTGGACCCCCAGAACCACCAGCCCGCCCGCCCTCCCGCCCTCCCTCCCTCTTCACAGGTAAGCAGAGAGATATCCCCCCTCGCCTGGGGTCATACACACGCTGGGGGTCCAGTCGATTCAACATGGACACCGAAACAAGCATGCATGCCAACGTGCCCACATGCTCTGACCTCTCTCTTGCGGTCGGTCGGTTCTTATGGAACCAACATGTTATCTATACATCATTAATGCCTAACCACGTTTGGGTTGAACGTCAGGCAACATTAACACGCTGCCTGACGGGATATGCAGGATTCTATTCCCTTCTCGTGTCAAATAAAAAGACGTCATATCGTCTCCTTCCAAACGCCTGTGGCTGTGCATTGTCTGAGGAGGACCTGCAGTCCCCTTAGAACTCAAAGTGTGAGGGGGGGGGGGGGGGGGGGCGGTCTAATGATT
>NW_028178261.1:0-7500 GCF_964030765.1 Micromesistius poutassou | reverse complement strand
AGACCCCCCCCACCCCCCCCGACCCCCTCCACCCCCTCCCGCGCGCGCGCGGGCTCGTTACTATGCCACAGCGGTACGTGTCCTGCGTTTGGCCAAAAGTATTTATAAAAAAAAACAAACGAAACGATTATTATTTATTAACTATTTACCATTTTTTATAGATAAATAGGCCTATTATATATTAAGATTATTTTTAATATATTATTATTATATTATTATTATTATTATTATTATTATTATTCTAACATTTTTTTAAACTTCTTTTTTTTACCACTATAATAACCTAACGGTAGATGTCGTGATTAGGGGTGCGTTCACTTTATCAAATTGTAGATCAAAGATGACGCATACAAACAATTATCCACATGAGATGTAAAGACACTGCTCATACATGCATACCTTTGTAAATATCAGTCAAACATCCATCTGATGAAACAAATAGTGCTAAGCTATGTCACGAAAGTAAATAGACGTCAATTGCTCTGTAAAATCGTTCAAACCTTATTTTCTTCTGTCAAACTTTTCATGTTCGTGCGAGATTTCACACTACTGCTCTGACAAGCGAACCAACAGGCAATGTCCTGCCCTCCAACGACCTGAGATAACCCACGCGTGTGTCAGACCAAATACACTTCATCCTCCAAAACCTGTTCCTTTTTTAAAAGGAACTTTAAAACATTTTTAACACAAAATCAGTGCTGCTACAGGACTAGGCACGGGATACAAATAGGCGTGAAACATTCAAAGACGTGTCTAGTTTAAAAAGAGGGGAAGCCTTCTGTTAAAATGAATAATGTAAGGGCACTTTTCAAACAGCATACGTCAAGTACAAAACATTTGAGTGGTCTTCTCTGACCGGTTGGCCCCGGCTCAGGCGCGGTCAGCAGCTGGGACTCGCACTAAGATTCCTGCACTGCAGCTTGGAAAGCCATTAAAAGGGGGAGATGTGATTATTGTGGAGGCCTACCGCGCTGTAGCCCCTCACTATGGCTTCAGATGACAATTTAAAAAAACGAGGAGTAACTACACTTTTCACCTCGGCGTCACATCCATGCATCCACAGCTCATTTGTGTTTCCAATGAGGGGCTTTTCCTGTGTGAGGAACCGCAGGAATGGGAGCTGCACTGGAACCTTTACAGATTCCAGAGCCCGGCTCGCGTCACCGCGAGGGGACCGGGAGGCCCCATGACAGATATGTCAGGGATTGTCACGCTATTTTGCACGCCTCTGCCTTTATTATTATGGGCTTTATTATTGTCAGGGTCTAAAGATCTTCGCGTTTGTTCGACCGCGGCCCGTCCAGACGCTCACTTTCACACATGACTTCTCTGAGAAATCTGATAGTGATTGTGCTTTATTTGTTTAATTAGGCCTATTCATGTATTTAGTTCGCGTTGCACGTTTGCAATGAAAGGCTTAAAATCTTAAAGCGATGCGAATTCTGCACGTCTCTGTCGACCACACTCGTTCTGTTCTTGTTCCAGACTTTATTAGATTAATTCGACCTAAAAATAGGCCTACATAATGTACACTACTGTTAAACAATTTATTATATGTTGTAATGTGAGCAATATTTCTTGTTCCAGGTTAATATGCCCAGTGGGCCAGTGACTGACTGCGACAGACCTTTAAAATAATACAAAATAATAGCCTTTTATGGTTTTTCTGCATGGTCGCGCCTAACGACTATGAACCAGTACTTAATAGCTCGTATAGGAAATATTTGTAGTCTTATAAACGAGTCTTTGTGGCTATAGAAGGGAGAAATAATAGGGCCTAGATAATGTAATTATGGTCATTTGTATGGGAATGTGAAGCCTGGCCGGAACAAACAAACAAGGCAGAAAATACAATACAAAAGTGTTTTTTTAAATTTAAACCATAATTGAAATGATCTTCCTTCCTACTAAATATACACGCTTTGTGTTTTATATAAGCTATAATAAATTATGTAAGGCCTATTTGGTTTTGACGTTTAAATTAAGACCAAATAAGACTAATGTCTGAAAAGAAAAAACAATAACACTCTTTACTTGTTTGCAAATAGTCTCGGTGACATAAACTTGGATCTATATTCAAAACGACACGATATCTTTACATATTTTCCTGTGAATAAAGCAAACCCAAAAATAACTCAAATAATACAAGCCAAATAAGATACAATCTTATAATTCAGTGGATCGGAAATGCGCACACACACACACACACACACACACACACACACACACACACACACACACACACACACACACACACACACACACACACACACACACACACACACACACACACACACACACACACACACACACACACACACACACACACACACACACACACAGGGCTTTTCTCTCATGTACAGATGGTTTTACTTAAGAGTCTGAGGGCTGATTCGCTAATGACTTCCCATCCACCGAGCATGCCAGGGACCGTAGGAATGTCAACATCACCACCTCAAACACGCGTTCTAATAGTCCCTATTGATTTATAGGAAGTTTTAAACCCTGCATCACAGTAATAACTACATATTAACCTCGATTGTGTGTGTGTTTGCTTTTGTGTTTTCAATACAGACTGTTTACTTTCATAAAGATTGAAGACCAATGGAATTATTGAAGAACCCAGGAACCTCAAGGCGCAGAGGGACATAGTGTGACACACACATGCAGACTAGAGACCCCTTTGGACGCAACACTGACACTTTGGACTGCCTGGAAACAGGGGAGAGTCCCAGGACAGACTCACAGGGCAGGCCGGAGCTGTCCCTCATGTCTGACGCAATCTGCCAAGCCATCCAAGTATTTTGTTCGTGTTCAAAGACACGGAGGTATAATAGAGAATATATATATATATATATATATATATATATATATATATATATATATATATATATACATATATATATATATACATATATGTATGTGTGTGTGTGTGTGTGTGTGTGAATAAGATGGGTGCATGTTTTGTGGTTAGCCTATTCGTTTATAAAGGGACCAATGCAATTTAGAATCGTTAAGTTCTTGAAATACGCTGCATGGATTTTTCATCGACTTTCTTTGGCAAGTCTCAAAGTTCCGTCCAATGTACATTTTTTTGCTTATTTATTAAAAACATATTTTTGAACGAGATGTAGTTGAAAAAGTTTTTCTATTTGATCATATATATCATATATTTATATTTTCACTTCCATAGCCCAGAAGCCTGCAGAAACCTATAGGCCTATTTCTAATGGTTTTAGGATTTTCCAACATCACAACTTATAGCACATATAGGCCTAAGCCTCTATAAACAAAGAAGACCTATTTGTACTGAAATAGACCAAATTAAAACAAAGCGTTTTCTGACACACTTTGATCTGACCGGACGATCCTTTCTACGGAATGTGAACGTTTTTTATTTTTTTATTTTTACGAGCCAAAGATGTCATGGGTAAAGCAAACTGGGTTTATGTGAATATGTTTTTGGTTCTTGTTCTCCAACCCACGAAAAACACTCTGGAAAACACACTGCTGGGTGTGAGTTTAACGAAGAAATGCCGACAGAAACGGCCATAAAAAAGACCTACAGCTCATTAACAACAACCGAGGAAATTCGAGCCAGTTTCAAACCCCAGCCTATGAAATGCTTGTCCGCTTAAAGCTGTAGTGTAGGTCTAATCATTTAAAATGGCGAGGCCTGGGGAGCCTTTAACAAGCGGGGCGATCCACCGCAGATAAGGACGTTGCCTTTAAACCAAGCATTAAAAACTCTTAAAAAACATTTGACATTGTTCAGGCTACATCTCATTTCACGAGACGTGCTGAGATTTAAACCCAAAATATATGCCTGTGGTTAATGTTGGCACAATGACCCTTCTGCTTATTTCACAACGTTAGGGCTACATCTCTAATCTCCATCTAGAACTATCTAATTAAAAAACGAACCAATATATTATAATGCACACTACAATGCACATTTGTTTCACTACACATTGAGCAGCCTATTCTCTTTATTATTATTATTAGATAGATCTACATTTGTCATTATTTGATTATGTCATATTTATTCAGACAATATTTTACCATTGTATTTAAAATATCTATTCTGCTCCAGTCTGGCTTTTTACAATGAAGCATTTATGATTAACATCTGCAAATATCAAAATATGGGCATATTCAGATATGAACTATTCGATTTGGACCGGAAACACCTGAGGCTGCAGCCAATCCCCACATCCGGTCTCCAGGACGCGGGTGGAATGCGGCCGTGGACTGCAGAGGAGCACACATCTGCATGTGCAGCGTGACTCTCTCTGCACACGGCATCACTCGTGGTGCACCTGTGGAACCCGCATTCCTAGCACAACCAGGCATGGTGGAAATATTCAAGTGGGATGATACATTCTGTGGACGAGGGGCGGCTCGAGTGAAGGAACGATCACGTGTTCTCTGGGCCCACCGATCGTCAGATCCAACACTGAAAGGCCAATTCCCTGAGCAGGGCTGAAAAACGCGTCAAGTTTCAGCCTAGCTACTGAATAGCACAGACCACCATTTTTTTTTTTATAAACACCGCTAACCTATAACATTAGTTTAATGTTAAACGAGTTATCCATCATTTCCTATTTTCAACAACCAGAATAACATTTGCATAGGGAGTCCGAACGCAAAAAAGATATCGCCGTCGGAGTGTGGTTACGAACCGTATTCAACTGAAGGAAGGTTGGCAAAGACTATTGTGGTTACTCTGCAGTGTGCTCCACAACACACTTTTCCTTGGCCTAAAAAAAATCCCAGTTTACACCGTCGTATAGTTTCGCTTTTGGTCAAAAGTTTTCATTTAAGTATGGGCAGTAGGCCTAGGGGACTGGTTGACCAGATATGCAAATCCTCGTAAAACCTGAGCTGAAAAAACGTTCTGGATAAATGAGTAGAGCCTGAACAGGTCCTCCAACAGAAAGTATCATCTCAAGGCTGGACTTGACTCGGTGGTCTTGTACGGCGTTAACCATTCCTCCATATAGCCCACCATGGCTATATATAAGTCATCTTGATAACGCCCATTATTCCATGCTCACGTGCACCGATCAGGGGCCCGGGGCCATGGCTCCAGCACCGGCTAGAGCGCCCCAGATGTTTCCCGTAAAATCAGACGGAAAAAGCTACAAAACTTTAATTTTGCAGTAAAAGGGGGATAGAGTAAAGGTTTGCTAACGGTGTGTGCCTCAAACAGAATGTTGTGTTCGTCTGGCTCGCTTGAAATCTAACGCTTACCGACGCCTCTGTGGAGGTTGGTGTCGGCCAATCAGAGTCGTTCCGTTCCCCGGTAAGGTTGAAGAGTCTGCTGTGCTCGTGCACAAAGCACATGTGTCACAAATCATGCGTCACGACCTCCACTGTGAAAATAATATTTGCGTGTGTTATAGGCCTCCTCATGAGGCTACCCGTTCTGTGGAAATATTTCTGATAGGGAAGCCTTCTTTTCAATTGTGATGAAAATCCATATGTGTAGCAGTCTGTCAGAGCCATGTGAAAAAAAAATCTTGGCCGACTTTTTCCTTTTATCCTGAAGTCAAACAACCAGGATTTGGGAGTTTATTATTATAGATTAAATAGACCTTGATTAGAAGGAGAAGTGTATGCAACACATTTGACATAACTCAGTCGACATGCTTTCTGTTTTTAAACGGCATATTGAAACAGGTGCAGAATATTGTTCAAGGCCTCTAGGTTTATTGGGCCTGGCAGAAACCTTTGCGTGTCCAACTAAACAGAATGACAATCATTTGATTTACCATCACACACAAACGTGCTTTGGAGGGATTATCACATGACTGGCCTAAAGTCGAAGCGACATCTGTGTAGTAAACAAGTTTCCAGGCACAATACGTTGAGTTGTTGAACAGATCCAGAGAAAGGGAACTACCAACCGCCACAGCCCCTCTTCTGTTTCGTTATTCCTCCCTACTCTGTTCTTCATATTCAATCAAAAACAGATTTATTTTGATTGAAATTCAAAGTGAACAAAGTCCTCCTCCTTGCTACTCATATGACTACTACACTAATAATAATAATGTTACCAACAATAATATTGTCCAAGTGCTTGTTTATACCACAGGTAGACAGAGCAGCCTGATATAGTCAACTAGACCTTTAGAAAGCAATCAAATGAAATGAAGATGACTGTACACCTAGCTATAAAAAAAGGCATTGTCACTAGGAACATACCTCAGCCATTGATTTGACTCATCACACTAAGGAACATCTTCATCATCACCATCCTATTAATCATCACTGTACCTAAACACGCCCTCCACCTCTCTCTTCTCCTCTTATTTCCATTCTCCAATCCCCTTGACTCCTCTCAAGTTCTCTCCTCTCTCCTCTTCATCTCCTCTCTTCTCCCTTCGAAACCTCTCCACCTCTTTCCTCTCTTCTCTGCATGGTTCTGCCCCACCTCCCTCATGTCTCACCTCATCACAGCCCCCCCCCCCCCCCCTACAGGGACAGTACGGTAACACAGTGTTGCTTCAGGGGAGGGCAACATCTGTAAAGATGTGTGTAAAGCAAACATTGGAGGAAATGCCTGGGTGGACCCGCCAGGGGTAAGGAACTGGTACCAGAGCGTCTACGAGACAGACTCATGGGTAGAAGGGAAATAAAGATAATAAGGAAAGCCCTATCCTGATTGTGAATATTGTCACGTATTTCCTAGTCAAGCAGGACGGGTCCTTATAAAATGCAGAAGGAGGAATGTGATTGGTCCCTTCAGGATTGGACAGGAGAGTAGGAGAGTGGGAGTAGCTGGGCTGAGAGAGAGGTCATGAATTTAGCATTATCCAGACTTTCGCAATGTAATTGTCATTCCTTACTTCCAACGAGCTGTGTACGCCAGTGAACAGTTCCTTGAGAACGAATATGGAGTTTTTTGACAAGAATTTGACAAAGCAATATCTGAAACATGTAGCAGAAGCGGATATCCCTCTTACTGAAGACTCTCCCTCTCTCGGGCCTCTGGCCGCCTAACCCATGTAACCTTAAACGGATATCTCTCCCTCCCAAGTATGCTTGGAAGTCCCACCCTCTCTCTCTTTCTCTCTACGAACAATGGCCCACATTTTGAAGCCAGGATCTCTGTCGTGTGGCGGACACAACGCGGAGCAAGGCGAGGGAGGAACTAGCAGCCGTCCGTTTGGACTTGATGACACAATCACAAAAATGTTTGCTTGGCATTCTTTTTTCAATGTCAAAATGTCAACGGTTGAATTTTCTTCTTCTTACGCATTAACACAGTGAATGCTTTGTGGTGTGCGTGTGTGTGTGTGTATGTGTGTGTGTGTGTGTGTGTATGTGTGTGTGTGTGTAGGTGTGTGTGTGTGTGTGTGTGTGTGTGTGTGTGTGTGTGTGTGTGTGTGTTGTGTGTGTGTGTGTGTGTGTGTGTGTGTGTGTGTGTGTGTGTGTAAAACAGAGAAATACAGAGCAAGGGAGTTGGTTGTGTTTGTGTGTGTGTACAAGTTTGGG
>NW_028178262.1:0-15339 GCF_964030765.1 Micromesistius poutassou | reverse complement strand
AAAAGGTCCATTCTGTGGATCTACGCGTTATAAACGTAGCGGTTTGAAACGCTAAGAGTGGCGGCGTCCTGGTTCTCTCTCTCTGCAGGGCGACTGTTCAGTGAGAGGACCGCAGTCACAGGCCTCAGGGGTCACCACCCCCAGAGGGGTCACGACCCCCAGAGGGGTCACCACCCCCAGAGGGGTCACGACCCCCAGAGGGGTCACCACCCCCAGAGGGGGTCACGACCCCCAGAGGGGTCACCACCCCCAGAGGGGTCACGACCCCCAGAGGGGTCACCACCCCCAGAGGGGGCCATGACCCCCAGAGCGGGCCATGACCCCCCATGCTGTGGTAGACAGGGCCCCTGTCTCACCCCCCTGGCCCTGTCTCACCCCCCTGGCCCCTGTCTCACCCCCTGTCTCACCATGCTGTGGTGCACCGTGGCCCTGTTGACGTAGAGGCCCCTGTCTCACCCCCTGGCCCCTGTCTCACCCCCTGGCCCCTGTCTCACCCCCCTGGCCCCTGTCTCACCAGGCTGTGGTGCACCGTGGCCCTGTTGACGTAGAGGCCCCTGTCTCACCCCCCTGGCCCCTGTCTCACCCCCCTGGCCCCTGTCTCACCCCCTGTCTCACCAGGCTGTGGTGCACGGTGGCCCTGTTGACGTAGAGGCCCCTGTCTCACCCCCCTGGCCCCTGTCTCACCATGCTGTGGTGCACCGTGGCCCTGTTGACGTAGAGGCCCCTGTCTCACCCCCCTGGCCCCTGTCTCACCCCCCCTGTCTCACCAGGCTGTGGTGCACCGTGGCCCTGTTGACGTAGAGGCCCCTGTCTCACCCCCCTGGCCCCTGTCTCACCCCCCCTGTCTCACCAGGCTGTGGTGCACGGTGGCCCTGTTGACGTAGAGGCTCTCCACCAGCGCCGCGGGGACGCTCATGTCCTCCGAGGCGGCGTAGGCGACCACGCCCAGACCCTCGCTGAACTCCCTCACCGCCGCCTCGCTCGCCCGCTCCCTGAAGAGCGCGTTGCCCTCCACCAGCAGGTTGAAGACCAGCTGGGACACGATGACCTGGAGGGGGGGGGGGGGGGGGGGGGAGGGAGGGAGGGGGGAGGGAGAGAGGGAGGGGGAGAAAGACTCAGGCCTTGTTTATCAACCAGTAGTAGTAGTAGTAGTACTACTAGTGTGTGTGTGTGTGTGTGTGTGTGTGTGTGTGTGTGTGTGTGTCATCGCGTGTGTCATCACAGCCAACCTGGTGCATCAAGCCGTCTTCCTCTATGTCTCAATATTGGCTCGACTCACAGTGTAAGCACAAACACACAATCATATGTTCTCTATTAAGCGGTTCGGCTTTCGACGTCTGATAGAGTTCTGCTCATAGAGTTCTAGAAGTTACAGCGGCCCGGGGTAACACAAGTAGAGTATAGTCGCACTAAAACAATGACGAAATCTGTTATTGGATATCACGCTATCGGTTCCGTACCTCGCAGCTGTCCGGGTCGGGAAAAGCCAGAGGAGACCTGGAACGGAGGAAAAGAAAGTCAACTTCGACCTTCGAAAACAAAGAATGGAGATAAGATAACTGCTAAAGGGGGTGGGGGTGACCACCACCACACGATGCGTGTCCTCTCACTCTATGAAGGCCATCGCTTTCTGTATCTCCTCCTTTCGTTTCTGTCTCTCCGGGTCCATCTTGGCACACTGAGGAATCACAGCTCGTCACGTAGAGACGGACTTCTGCGGAGAGCAGGAAGGATTCAAAGGAGTAATAATAAGTCACCCCGTTTCCCTGTTATGTCGACGGCCCGGCCCAACTTTCAGAGGGGAGTCTTAAAAAGTGCGACGCGACGCGTTGTCCCAAAACACTGAAGACATCCGCGTCACTTTCATACATACACAACAAAACACACACATGTCGCTTCTTCCGCGGTCCACAAGTTCAGGCGCTCCGACCCACAGCAGGGCTCAGCGGGCGGCTGGTGGACATCAGGGGCGGTCGGACGGCGGGAGACGCGGAAGACCAACCCCGGTACGAGTCAGAGTGGCGGGGGTCGGTCCGGAGGTACTTTACGGGGTGTTTGTGTGGATGGAGAGGCGCACTTCCCTAGTTTCGTTTCCCAGCTCTGCTGTCATGCGTCTTCCTGCCGCTCCCCCCCTGGTTGCGCGCCTCCGCCGCGCCGCGGGGTCCTAGAGTCCGCGCGTTCGGTCACCATAATAACAGACGGGAACAAAACCAAAGTCACCACAAAGTGCACACAGAACTCACCTGATCAAAACGCGGTAAGACGCGAAAACACGTTGTGTGAACTCACTGTATAACAGAATACGCCAACAGTTTCTTCCAGGCGATGTGTATCGGACTACAAACCCGAAAGGAGGCAGAGCGTGTGTTGCGAATGTGAACCGCGCGTCGGAACTACATCTCCCAGCAGGCACCGCGCGGGGGGTTCGGTTTTAAACGTCAGGGGCGAGCGGGAGTGCGACGCTCCGAGATATCGGCCAACCTTCGTTCGCACAAAAACCCGCTGAAGTATCGATTCAACTTTCCCCCGTGGTGAGTTCAAATCCACACACACACAGTAGCCTCCGCTGACCCTCGGTCCCCCCGGTGCTCCGGCGGTAGAGCACCGGGGGGACCGGACCCGGTAGGGCCGGTTGCCATGGAGAGGACGTGAGAGCGGAGGGCCACGCGCCGCTCCGCCGCTCCACCGCTCCGCCGCCCGGCTACCTGTTAGCTCGTCAGCTAGCACGTTCACCCACACACACACACACACGCGCGCGCGCGTGTAACTAGCAGCATAGCATAGCATAGCACAGCGCAGCCCCCCAGCCGGAGCCCTCTGTGGAGGGGGGGGGGGGCCCTCCTGCCGGGGTCTCCGCCGTGCGGGTTTATGACCACAGAGACCCGCGTGCTGCTGTAGCCCCAGTGGGGCTGCTAGCCTAGCAGCACGGCTAGCCAGCCAGCCAGCCCGGCCGGGTGTAAACAGCGCTGTCAGCTCACTGACTCACAGCCGGGGAATGCATTGTTACACAGAACACTACAGCCTCCGCACAGAGGCACTACAGCCTCCACACAGAGGCACTACAGCCTCCGCACAGAGGCACTACAGCCTCCACACAGAGGCAGTGTGGAGGTCACTACAGCCTCTACACAGAGGCTGGGGGTCACTACAGCCTCCTTATAGAGGCTGGGGGTCACTACAGCCTCCACACAGAGGCAGTGTGGAGGTCACTACAGCCTCCACACAGAGGCTGGAGGTCACTACAGCCTCCTTATAGAGGCTGGGGATCACTACAGCCTCCTTATAGAGGCTGGGGGTCACTACAGCCTCCTTATAGAGGCTGGGGGTCACTACAGCCTCCGTATAGAGGCTGGGGGTCACTACAGCCTCCACACAGAGGCTGGAGGTCACTACAGCCTCCACACAGAGGCTGTGTGGCGGTCACTACAGCCTCTACACAGAGGCTGGAGGTCTGACCCCTCTGACAGTGCCAGTGTGTAACAGTGTATAACGTTACATCGCTTTCCATGTTGTTTACATGGACTTTAGTTTGTGTACTTGATACGCTGTGTTTCATACAGTCTGTGGACATGTGTTTTGGTTGAACAAGGTTTTTATTTTAGCGGTCTTTATGGTGTTCAGACATAACTGCTCCTTAAACAACCTCATTTCCTTTAAAAAAAATAAACAGTTCATATTAAGCCATCATTGGTAGCAATAACTTAAGTTGTATAATGGCTGATATAGACAATCAGGCTGTAATTATAAATTGCGTTATATTGAAGAGATTTCCATCTGACCGATACCTGCAGCATGCTGAGAGGCAGGCTGTGGACGGTGGGAATTGAACCCACAACCTTTGAAATACCCTTGCAAACCGAATCCCCCTCTCTAACGTGATCCTTGCGGTCCCTCTAACCCAGCAGCCCACCTGAAGTGTCCGCGACCCCAGGCCCCGATGGCGACCGATATCGTTGGGCAGCTGGCGGACTCCCTGGCCCGGACGGGGGTGGAGGAGGAGGGCGAGCTGAGCTACAAGGGCCAGGGCCGCAAGCTGGACAACGCCCAGTCCGGTGAGTCAGAGTCCACAGCGCCCCGAGGCGTGGTGGGGTTACACAGGGGCAGGGCGGGGGCAGGTCATGGAGACGTTTTAATACGTCATCTATTGCATAAAATAAGTTTCTACTTGGTTATTATAACTTCAGTGTGTAAAGTTTAAGTCTGTACTTTTGTTTATTTTCTTGCAACAGGATGGTGACATGGCTTTTTAGCAGGCAGACATTTTATTTGCACCTTCAAAGAGCATAATATTTGCACTTGGTTCTATGAACGTCTTCACTGTACCGACGGCGATATATTGTTTCACTTCCTATGACAAATGTACTTATTGTAAGTCGCTTTGGATAGAAGCGTCTGCTAAATGTAAATAATAACCAGTGTAAACCAGTGTAAAGCATTCACCTGTGTTTACATATCTAAACCTGTCGCTATCGCTCACCTGACGAATGCCTGCTTTTGTTTCTATCCCTGGCCCCCCTCTCCTCTCCCTCCTCTCCCTCTCCCCTCCTCTCTCCCTCCCCTCCCTCTCCCCTCTCCTCTCCCTCCCCTCCCTCTCCCCCTCCTTCCTCCCTCAATCCCCTCTCCTGCCTCCCCTCTCCTCCTCTCTCCCCTCTCCCCCCTATCTCCTCTATCCTCTCTCCCCTCTCCTGCCTCCCTATCTCCTCTCTCCCCTCTCCTGCCTCTCCTCTCTCCCCCCTCCTCCCTCCCTCTCCAGTGGAGGAGATAGTGAAGGAGATCGAGGAGTTCCAGGGTCTTCAGGCCCTGCGGCTGGAGGGGAACACCGTCGGAGTGGAGGCGGCGCAGGCCATCGCCAAGGCCCTGGAGACCAAGAGCCAGTTCAAGGTTAGGACTAAACCAAGGCCCTGGAGACCAAGAGCCAGTTCAAGGTTAGGACTAAACCAAGGCCCTGGAGACCAAGAGCCAGTTCAAGGTTAGGACTAAACCAAGGCCCTGGAGACCAAGAGCCAGTTCAAGGTTAGGACTAAACCAAGGCCCTGGAGACCAAGTGCCAGTTCAAGGTTAGGACTAAACCAAGGCCCTGGAGACCAAGAGCCAGTTCAAGGTTAGGACTAAACTAAGGCCCTGGAGACCAAGAGCCAGTTCAAGGTTAGGACTAAACCAAGGCCCTGGAGACCAAGAGCCAGTTCAAGGTTAGGACTAAACCAAGGCCCTGGAGACCAAGTGCCAGTTCAAGGTTAGGACTAAACCAAGGCCCTGGAGACCAAGAGCCAGTTCAAGGTTAGAATCTGCCAGCTGGTGTCTGACCTGCTCTGGCGTCTGGCCCTGACAGGTTTCCAGTGGACCTGGGTCTGGCCAATCACAAGCCTTTATCTCGTATGGGGCGGGTTTGATGCGCTGCCAGTGAAGAGGAGCAGCCTTTGGTCCCTGATGTGTTAACGTTGCTCCTTCGTCTCCTCCTCAGTTCTGCTACTGGAGTGACATGTTCACCGGCCGCCTGCGCTCGGAGATCCCCCCCGCTCTGGTAGGTCCTGCTCTGTCGCACCACAACAACACAACAACAACAGCACTACACCACAACAACACAACAACACTACAACAACAGCACTACACCACAACAACACAACAACACACAACAACAGCACCACAACAACAACACTACACCACAACAACAAACAACAACACACAACAACAGCACTACAACAACACACAACAACACACAACAGCACTACAACAACAACAACACAACAACACACAACACCACACAACAGCACCACAACAACACTACCACACCACCACCACAACAGCACCACAACAACACTACCACACCACCACCACAACAACACCACAACACCACCACAACAGCACCACAACACCACCACAACACCACAACAACACCACAACAACACAACACCACCACACCACAACAACAGCACCACACAACAACAGCACCACCACACCACAACAGCACCACAACAACACACAACACCACACAACAACAGCACCACAAACCACGAACACAACACCACCACAACAACACCACACCACAACACAACACCACACCACACAACAACAGCACCACCACACCACAACAGCACCACAACAACACACAACACCACACAACAACAGCACCACAAACCACGAACACAACACCACCACAACAACACCACACCACAACAGCACCACCACACCACCACACCACCACACCACCACCACACCACCACCACTCAGGCCATGAGGAGCTCCAGAACTCCTCGTGGTCCCAGTGTGAGGCGGGGGTCTGTTGTAACGTGCCGCCCCTCCTCCAGAACTCCCTGGGCGACGCCCTGGTGACGGCCGGCGCCCGGCTCAGCGTGCTGGACCTCAGTGACAACGCCTTCGGCCCCGACGGCGTGAAGGGCATCGAGAGGCTGCTGAAGAGCCCCGCCTGCCACTCGCTGCAGGAGCTCAAACTCAACAACTGTGGCATGGGCATCGGCGGGGGCAAGGTGAGTCGCCATGACGACGTCAAGCTACTGTCAGTCACCATGACGACCGCCACCACGCTACTGTCAAGTCACCACGACCACGACACCACGCTACTGTCAGTCACCATGACGACCACGACACCACGCTACTGTCAGTCACCATGACGATGACACCACGCTACTGTCAGTCACCATGACGACCACGACACCACGCTACTGTCAGTCACCATGACGACCACGACACCACGCTACTGTCAGTCACCATGACGATGACACCACGCTACTGTCAGTCACCATGACGACCACGACACCACGCTACTGTCAGTCACCATGACGATGACACCACGCTACTGTCAGTCACCATGACGACCACCACGCTACTGTCAGTCACCATGACGACGACACCACGCTACTGTCAGTCACCATGACGACGACACCACGCTACTGTCAGTCACCATGACGACGACACCACGCTACTGTCAGTCACCATGACGATGACACCACGCTACTGTCAGTCACCATGACGATGACACCACGCTACTGTCAGTCACCACGACGACGACACCACGCTACTGTCAGTCACCATGACGACGACACCACGCTACTGTCAGTCACCATGACGATGACACCACGCTACTGTCAGTCACCATGACGATGACACCACGCTACTGTCAGTCACCATGACGACCACGACACCACGCTACTGTCAGTCACCATGACGACGACACCACGCTACTGTCAGTCACCATGACGATGACACCACGCTACTGTCAGTCACCATGACGACCGACACCACGCTACTGTCAGTCACCATGACGACACCACGCTACTGTCAGTCACCACGACGACCACGACACCACGCTACTGTCAGTCACCATGACGATGACACCACGCTACTGTCAGTCACCACGACGACACCACGCTACTGTCAGTCACCATGACGATGACACCACGCTACTGTCAGTCACCATGACGATGACACCACGCTACTGTCAGTCACCATGACGACCACCACGCTACTGTCAGTCACCATGACGATGACACCACGCTACTGTCAGTCACCATGACGACCACCACGCTACTGTCAGTCACCACGACGACCACGACACCACGCTACTGTCAGTCACCATGACGACCCGCCACCACGCTACTGTCAGTCACCATGACGACCACGACACCACGCTACTGTCAGTCACCATGACGACCACGACACCACGCTACTGTCAGTCACCATGACGACCACCACGCTACTGTCAGTCACCATGACGATGACACCACGCTACTGTCAGTCACCATGACGATGACACCACGCTACTGTCAGTCACCATGACGATGACACCACGCTACTGTCAGTCACCATGACGACACCACGCTACTGTCAGTCACCATGACGACACCACGCTACTGTCAGTCACCATGACGACACCACGCTACTGTCAGTCACCATGACGACACCACGCTACTGTCAGTCACCATGACGACACCACGCTACTGTCAGTCACCATGACGATGACACCACGCTACTGTCAGTCACCATGACGATGACACCACGCTACTGTCAGTCACCATGACGACGACACCACGCTACTGTCAGTCACCATGACGACACCACGCTACTGTCAGTCACCATGACGACACCACGCTACTGTCAGTCACCATGACGACACCACGCTACTGTCAGTCACCATGACGACACCACGCTACTGTCAGTCACCATGACGACACCACGCTACTGTCAGTCACCATGACGACACCACGCTACTGTCAGTCACCATGACAACCGCCACCCAGCACCACGCTGTTGTCACCGCAAAGGATGTTGGGTCAAAGGGGATTCCAATTCACAGGTTGACGCCCAATAAAGTGCTGTCTTATTAATTACATTGTTAATTGTTTCAGATTCTGGCAGCAGCTCTGACGGAGTGCCATAAGAAGTCGAGCGCGGTGGGCGCCCCCCTCAGGCTGAAGGTGTTCATCGCAGGCAGGAACCGGCTGGAGAACGACGGCGCCAGGGCCCTCGCCCAGGCCTTCCAGGTACGGAGCTCCGGGGGTGGAGCCCTGCGGGCAGGGAGGGGCTGTGGAGCTGACTGGGTCTACTCAGGGTAGCGCTCTGCGTTCTCAACCAACCGGACGCCCTGCGCTGCTGAATAAGGACCAAAGTGCTGCCCCTGTTGCCTGGTTAACCCTATATCACCTCGTTAACACTATCACCTCGTTAACCCTATATCATCTCCTTAACCCCTCATCACCTCGTTAACCCTATATCACCTCGTTACCCCTATATCACCTCGTTAACCCTATATCACCTCATTAACCCTATATCACCTCGTTAACACTATCACCTCGTTAACCCTATATCATCTCGTTAACCCCTCATCCCCTCGTTAACCCTATATCACCTCGTTAACCCTATATCACCTCGTTAACCCTATATCACCTCGTTAACCCTATATCACCTCATTAACCCTATATCACCTCGTTAACCCTATATCACCTTGTTAACCCTATATCACCTCATTAACCCTATATCACCTCGTTAACCCTATATCACCTTGTTAACCCTATATCACCTTGTTAACCCTATATCACCTCGTTACCCCTTATCATCTCGTTAACCCCTCATCCCCTCGTTAACCCTATATCACCTCGTTAACCCTATATCACCTCGTTAACCCTATATCACCTCGTTAACCCTATATCACCTTGTTAACTCTATATCACCTCGTTAACCCTATATCACCTTGTTACCCCTTATCACCTCGTTAACACTCACCTCATTAACACTATATCACCTCGTTAACACTATCACCTCGTTAACCCCTCATCCCCTCGTTAACCCTATATCCGGCTTTGCCATACATTCTAGAAGTCCAGTTCCTTCGCGTAGCTTAATAATAATAATAATGATGATGATGATGATGATGAATACTTCATTAGGAGGTGCTCACCTCAAGTCTCTCCAGTGTTCATATGGTGTCTGAGGCCTCCCCTCTAACGGTGCGCTCTGCTCCCAGCTCATGGGCAGCCTGGAGGAGGTCCACATGCCCCAGAACGGCATCAACCACCCGGGGGTGACGGCGCTGGCCACCGCCATGCAGCACAACGCCGGCCTCCGCGTCCTCAACCTCAACGACAACACCTTCACCAAGAGGGGCGCCATCGCCATGGCCCAGGTACCAGGGGGGGACCGGGGGGGGGCCGGGGGGGGCCAGGGGGGACCAGGGGGGGACCAGGGGGCCACCAGGGGGCCACCAGGGGGGGACCAGGGGACTGGGCTAGGACCAGGGGGGACCAGGGGACTGGGCTAGGACCAGGGGGGGACCAGGGGACTGGGCTAGGACCAGGGGGGGACCAGGGGGGGCCAGGGGGGGGCCAGGGGGCCACCAGGGGGGGACCAGGGGGGGACCAGGGGTCTGGGCTAGGACCAGACCAGGAGTATGGTCCTGGACCAGGGGTCTGCTCTAGGACCAATGGTCTGCTCTAGGACCAGGGGTCTGCTCTAGGACCAATGGTCTGCTCTAGGACCAGGGGTCTGCTCTAGGACCAATGGTCTGCTCTAGGACCAGGGGTCTGCTCTAGGACCAGGGGACTGCTCTAGGACCAGGACCAGGGGACTGCTCTAGGACCAGGACCAGGGGTCTGCTCTAGGACCAGGGGACTGCTCTAGGACCAGGACCAGGGAACTGCTCTAGGACCAGGACCAGGGAACTGCTCTAGGACCAGGACCAGGGAACTGCTCTAGGACCAGGGGTCTGCTCTAGGACCAGGACCAGGGGACTGCTCTAGGACCAGGGGACTGCTCTAGGACCAGGGGTCTGCTCTAGGACCAGGGGACTGCTCTAGGACCAGGGGACTGCTCTAGGACCAGGGGTCTGCTCTAGGACCAGGACCAGGGGACTGCTCTAGGACCAGGGGACTGCTCTAGGACCAGGGGTCTGCTCTAGGACCAGGGGTCTGCTCTAGGACCAGGGGACTGCTCTAGGACCAGGGGTCTGCTCTAGGACCAGGGGACTGCTCTAGGACCAATGGTCTGCTCTAGGACCAGGGGTCTGCTCTAGGACCAGGACCAGGGGTCTGCTCTAGGACCAGGACCAGGGGACTGCTCTAGGACCAGGGGACTGCTCTAGGACCAGGGGTCTGCTCTAGGACCAGGGGTCTGCTCTAGGACCAGGACCAGGGGACTGCTCTAGGACCAGGACCAGGGGACTGCTCTAGGACCAGGGGTCTGCTCTAGGACCAGGACCAGGGGACTGCTCTAGGACCAGGGGACTGCTCTAGGACCAGGGGTCTGCTCTAGGACCAGGGGTCTGCTCTAGGACCAGGACCAGGGGACTGCTCTAGGACCAGGACCAGGGGACTGCTCTAGGACCAGGACCAGGGGACTGCTCTAGGACCAGGGGTATGCTCTAGGACCAGGACCAGGGGACTGCTCTAGGACCAGGGGACTGCTCTAGGACCAGGGGACTGCTCTAGGACCAGGGGTTTGGTCTAGGACCAGGGGTCTGCTCTAGGACCAGGACCAGGGGACTGCTCTAGGACCAGGGGTTTGGTCTAGGACCAGACCATCTCCTACTAGTCTGGTGTCTTGACTAGCAGACTAACGAATGAGTCAGGATCCAGAAAGCGTTGAGGTGTGTGTGTGTGTGTGTGTGTGTGTGTGTGTGTGTGTGTGTGTGTGTGTGTGTGTGTGTGTGTGTGTGTGTGTGTGTGTGTGTGTGTGTGTGTGTGTGTGTGTGTGTGTGTTGTGACTAAATGCTGCGCGCCCCCCCCCCAGGCCCTGAAGCACCTCCGCAGCGTCCAGGTCATCAACTTCGGCGACTGTCTGGTGCGGTCGGAGGGAGCCATCGCCATCGCAGAGACCGTGTCGGAAGGACTCCCTATCCTCAAGGTGAGGACGGCCCGGAGCACACCTGGACTAACGAGCAGAAACACACCTGTACAAACGAGCAGAAACACACCTGTACTAACGAGCAACACACCTGTACAAACGAGCAACACACCTGTACAAACGAGCAACACACCTGTACAAACGAGCAGAAACACACCTGTACAAACGAGCAGAAACACACCTGGACTAACGAGCAGCACACCTGTACAAACGAGCAGAAACACACCTGTACAAACGAGCAGAAACACACCTGTACTAACGAGCAGAAACACACCTGGACTAACGAGCAGCACACCTGGACTAATGAGCAGAAACACACCTGGACTAACGAGCAGAAACACACCTGTACAAACGAGCAGAAACACACCTGTACTAACGAGCAGAAACACACCTGGACTAACGAGCAGCACACCTGGACTAATGAGCAGAAACACACCTGGACTAACGAGCAGAAACACACCTGTACTAACGAGCAGAAACACACCTGTGACTACGACTAACACACCTGAGCCGTGCTGTGGGCCCAGCCCCACTCGGTGGCCTCGCGGCCGACACCCTGAGCTGGAGCCGGGCGGGCGCGTGCGGGTGGCCTGGTGTCCCGTTCAGGTCGTGATCTCCTGCTGTGCTCCTCCTCTGACCAGGAGCTGAACCTGTCGTTTGGAGAGATCACAGAGGAGGCCGCTCTGGCGCTCGCACACGCAGTGAAGAGCAAGACCCACCTGGAGAGGCTGGACCTCAACGGTAGAGACCTCACCCCCTCACTCACCCCATCACTCACCCCCTCACCCCCTCACTCACCCCATCACTCCCTCACCCCCTCACTCACTCACTCACTCACACTGAGGGCTCTTTGTGTCTCTTGACTCAATGTGTTCTGATGAACCTCATGGCTGTAGATGACCTCCTGGTGTCTGACCTCCTGTTGTCTGACCTCCTGGTGTCTGACCTCCTGGTCCCTGACCTCTGACCTCCTGACCTCTGACCTCCGTCTCCTTCCTGTGTAGGGAACGCTCTGGGAGCAGAAGGCTGTGAGGCGCTGAAGGAGGCCATGCAGAGTATGAAGATAGGAGACCTGCTGGGCTCCCTCAGGTGAGAGGGAACCCACCACCTACTGGGAGAGAACCACAGACCTACTGGGAGAGAACCACAGACCTACTGGGAGAGAACCACAGACCTACTGGGAGAGAACCACAGACCTACTGGGAGAGAGGGGAGGGAACCCACCACCTACTGGGAGAGAACCACAGACCTACTGGGAGAGAACCACAGACCTACTGGGAGAGAGAGAGAGAGGGAACCAGAGACCTACTGGGAGAGAGAGAGGGAACCAGAGACCTACTGGGAGAGAGAGAGGGGAGGGAACCAGAGACCTACTGGGAGAGAGAGAGGGAACCAGAGAATCAGAAGTCGCTCCACCACCGTGTCAGGCTGTGACTCAGTCTGCCTGTTGTGGTGGGAACCAGTTTGAACTGGTTCCCGGTGTGTGTGTGAGCTCACCTGAAGCTCAAAGAGGAGTCGATCTGATCCTTTGATACCAGGAGGACGTAACAACATGTTCACTAACAGGACGGTAACATGTATTATAATAATGATAATAATGAAGGGACTCACCTGTCTTTGTTTCTGCTGCAGTGACGACGAGGGTGAGCCAGAAGTAGACGACGACGACGATGACGACGACGAGGAGACGGATGAAGAAGAAGGTGTAGAGGAGGAGGAGGAGGAGGAGGAGGATGGGGAGGGGGAGGATGAAGATGACCAAGAGGATGAGGAGGAGGAGGAGGAGGAAGAGGAGGATGACAGCCCTGGAGTAAAGGCAAGATCCATTCTCCCAGTAGAGATCCTAACGTTATCTGTGGTGGTCCCAGGACAGCTGTCCTCATGGGACCCCCCCCCCCCCTGGGGGTCCACTGCCCGGGGGCCCCGGCGGCCCCTCCCTGTCCGTGTGTCTCACTGCGACCTTCTCTCCAGGTCTCCACCCCGGTCTCGGCCCCCCGGCCCCCCGACGTCTCGTCCTTCCTCAGCTTCCCCTCGCCGGACAAGCTGCTCAAACTGGGGGCCAGGAGGGCCCTGCTGATCGAGGAGCAGGTGAGCACTGGGGGGGGTTCTCTCTAGAACGTCTCCATGCTGATAAGTTAATGGTCTGAATTTGAATAGAACACCAGCATTGTGTTGGCCTGCTGCAGAGCGCTACAGAAAACTCTCCTTTCTGCCTGCGGGTTCTCTGCACAGAGAACCGACTTTATCTAATATAAAATATCAGATAAGGTAATTCACCTGTTGATTGTCTTTAATGAGCATCACACAAGTAGGAAGTGAGTAGCAAACTCTGAGTAGCAAACTCAGATGTGTGTGTGTGTGTATATTTATTTTCTTTTGAAAATCACGCATGGAAATGTAGGTAAAAAAGAATTGATGCGTCGATAATGGTTTTAGAATCTAATCGTTGACCTCTGAATCGGAATCGACTCGTGCGGTGCTGAGAGATTCCCCCCCCCCCTAGTGAACGCACGCACACACACGCTCACACATCTCCGTGCTACAGACACCCCGGGGTCCAGCCCCAGCCCCCCCCCTCCGGCTCCAGGGGCCTGAGGCCACCATGGGGGGGGGGGGGGGGGGGGGTCTCCCCTCAGCCCTCCTGGCTGCAGCGCTGCTCACACTCACACTCCGCCCCGCTCCTCCTCCCCCAGGTGGACCTCTCAGACGCTATGAAGACGGCGCAGACCTTCCTCACCATCGCCTCCGTCTACAAGGAGGAGAACGAGGAGGTGAAGACGGCCGTCCTGGACAGCATCGGTGAGGGGGGGGGACACACGCACACACATGCACGCACACACACACACACACACACACACACACACACACACACACACACACACACACACACACACACACACACACACACACACACACACACACACACACACACACACACACACACACACAGGGCTGACCCCCAGCTGGTGTTGATCTTCTCCCCAGACGCGGTCCTGAGGAAGGCCTTCTCCAGCCCGTCCTTCCAGGGCTACGACTTCGTCTCCTGTTTGCTGGTTCTGCTGGGGCTCATTAAGGTACGCTGGTCCGCTGGTCCACTGCACCCCTCTGTTCTACTGGTACTGCTGGGGCTCATTAAGGTACGCTGGTCCGCTGGTCCACAGCACCCCTCTGTTCTACTGGTACTGCTGCTGGTACTCATTAAGGTACGCTGGTCCACAGCACCCCTCTGTTCTACTGGTACTGCTGCTGGTACTCATTAAGGTACGCTGGTCCACAGCACCCCTCTGTTCTACTGGTTACTGCTGCTGGTACTCATTAAGGTACGCTGGTCCACAGCACCCCTCTGTTCTACTGGTACTGCTGCTGGTACTCATTAAGGGACGCTGGTCCACAGCAGCCCTCTGTTCTACTGGTACTGCTGCTGGTACGCATTAAGGTACGCTGGTCCACAGCACCCCTCTGTTCTACTGGTACTGCTGCTGGTACTCATTAAGGTACGCTGGTCCACAGCACCCCTCTGTTCTACTGGTACTGCTGCTGGTACTCATTAAGGTACGCTGGTCCACAGCACCCCTCTGTTCTACTGGTACTGCTGCTGGTACTCCTTAAGGGACGCTGGTCCACAGCACCCCTCTGTTCTACTGGTACTGCTGCTGGTACTCCTTAAGGGACGCTGGTCCAGCGTACCAGAAGAGGGTCCTACTGACTCAACCGGACCCTGAAGGCTCTCAGTTTAAAGAACAGTGGAGCACAGACCAGTGATCTGGAGGGAGCTGGTCCACAGGTTGAAGACCTGAAGACCAGCAGCAGAGCCCTAATGACCCCTAATGACCCCTAATGACCCCTAATGACCCCTAATGACCCCTGATGACCCCTGATGTCCACCAGGACAAAGAACTCTTTTATTCCTGGCGCAATGCGTTTCTTTGCACATACACACTGTAAATGTATTTGAATCTGATGACTAGATAAGTGTGACCGTTTTTT
>NW_028178263.1:0-10000 GCF_964030765.1 Micromesistius poutassou | reverse complement strand
TCATTCCATTCCTAGATGTAATCGGAATCCGCATTAATTTAATCCATGGTGGAATAAATAAAAAGGAATAAACTTAGTGAATCAACGAGACACGGTGTGTAAAGGGTCCATCGAGGGAGAGGAGGCGTACGGGTAAGCTATATGGGACATCTGTGGGTTATTTCTATTAAATTATTTTTATTAAATTAGTGTGCATGAAAGTACAGTTATTCGATTTATATTGATTAAGTCCACGTTCGGCACTGTACTGCCGCGACCATGCTCACGCTAAGCCTATAAAACCTGCTTTATTCATAACTTCCTCCTCCGTAGCACTCTAGCTACCTGCTCCTGCAATTTTCCCCTTTTCTCCATTTGCAGTTCATCACGAATCGGACCGATCATAACCAGTAGTTAATGATTCATGAATCCAGAAAGTAATGGAGTGTCTCGCCAATTTAATCGAATGAGGCCATTATGCCAAAGGTAGCTAGTTATAATCAAAAAGTGGATGAGAAAGTGATTAGTGAAATAAGTCAGATGGCAGTAGCTGGCACACAGGGATATCACAGCTCTCTTCTTCATATGTCGCATCTCTGAAAGGCTTGCACTTCAAAGCTGTACCAATACATATTTTAAGGTCAAAGAAAACTTACGTTACTGATTTAGCCTAGAAAAAAGGATTGGTTTCTGTTGATATTTGCGCTTGAACATATTCCTCGATTTCGAGGTGAGCCAAACCATTGACATACACACACAAAGACGCTCAGCAGTAAGTATTTTTAAATTCCTACCTCCTCCTTGCCACCTTTGCCTTAGCTTTACACTCACACCATGAGTGCCGCACTTGTTGGAATGAAGGAGGTGTTGAAGATTCTCCTGCCTTGTCACCAAACAACTTTGTCACACTTCAGTTCCTGCCTGATTCTCAGATGCCCTTGTCTAAGATTGACATTTAATTTTTTTTACTTTTTTATTTCTGAACGCGCGCACGCACACGCACACACACACACACACACACACACACACACACACACACACACACACACACACACCCCGTCCCCAGGTGCATTGCCTGCCAGGTAACATCAATATGGCTGCCAGTATGGAAGTCCTTAATTCATGTGAGCACTGTCACTCCTTATGGCCTGCACTGTGATGGAGGCTAGTGTCGTTCCAGAACAAAGTCATCCCTGCCTGTGTTGTAGACTCCTTGTGTGGGCGCTGGGGACCTGATTATGGTGTGTGTGTGTGTGTGTGTGTGTGTGTGTGTGAAGTGTGTGTGTGTTTGAAGGCTGTTAATTTGATGCTTGTAAAATGTGATATGTATATCTCACCTCCGAGTTAACCCCGTTATCACAGGGCATAATGCTATGGAGCTGTTTATATAAGGGAGGCCAGACGGTGTCGGGGGTAGACACACAATGGAAGGAGAGAATTACGACAGGAGGTTGACCTGCATGTGTCATGTGAGGGGATATGTGCACATCCTGTATTCCACCACATTTACAGTTAATTCAACGGTAGCTCATGTCGGGTCTACTGGTTGTCATCCAGAATCGTGCTGCAGGTTGTTTCTGGTTGCAATTGATAAAGCCCCAGCTCCTCCGTAAGACTCTGCCACACAGCGAGTCCCGCTCAATCCTGAGCGAAATGTTCCCAAAAAAATGTAATAAATAAAAGCATGTTGGTTTCGTTATCAAGAGGCTGCTGAATTCGAGATTAAAGGTGATTACATTCATCCGTCCCCCTTTCGATGCAAAACCCCTCCCTCCCTCCTCCTCCCCCCCCCCGACGCACAACACAACACAACACAACACGCACACATGCACAAAAACAGGGAAAACTAAAAAAAAAATAAAAAAAAATAAGATAAATCTGTTTAATCCCCATCTCTGGTGCTGCATCTGAGGGCGGCCTGGGGACCGACTGGCTGTTTGGCTTCCATCACACAGGCCTAAAAAAAGCCCCGAACATACGGGCGCGCAGGAGGGGCGCTGGCCGGAGAGCGGAGCAGGGACCGCCGCCAGTTGGCCCGGGAACAAGAGGTGCGGGGCCGGACCGCGCCGCGGCGGCCGCCACTTGGCCGTGGATCACAGGGGTCAGCTGGGACTGGGCTGGCCCGCCGATGAGCACGGGGGGGGGGGGGGGGAGGAGGAGGGGTGAGAGAGAGTGCGTGTGGGCCGGGGAGGGAGGGAGGGAGGGAGGGAGGGAGGAAAGCGAAGTTGACCTTAGACTTTGGGCTGTGTGCAGCGAGTGGCAAGACGCGCCGGAAACTCTGGACCAATGGCGTTGCGAGCGTTTTTTTTTTTTTCCGGTTTCGGTTTCGACTGCTGACCCACTTTTTGAAGGTTGCTAATCCGACGTCCAGGTTTCTCGCACGACTCTCGCGTGCGAGTGGTCTGTGCGTGTATCCTCGTGTTTTTTTTTTAATATTTTGCAATATCATACGTCGTCGCTTCCTTGTCGCTAGATTTCAGTAAAATATGAAGCTAAGCCATAGAATTATAAACTTTTCAACCACCAGCTGCCTAGAGTGGATAGGTTTTAATTCAAGTGGGAAGACTTCCATTTTAAATTTAAACTGACAAGACCAAATTGATCACCGACCGAGTTCTGTTTCAATGCTACCGGCTAGGTCAGGTTCACACAGAGCCTCTCTGTTCACGACGGCTTTCAGCCAATCACAATGTATTTCGTAAGCTGTGGGATAGAAAAGCACACATTTTTGTTTCCTATCTCAGTCAATTCAGCTCGGATGCCTCCTTCTGTCTGGGGCTTTGACAGACGCCTCCTCCGAGTAGCAATAATAAGTGTCTGAAGTTACCGCAGAAAGTGAGGAAACAAAAGAAACACTCTCTTCTAAAAATCTCTCCCTTCGACCAAAATTTATTTCCTATACATCTCAAAAAACATACAAGATGTATGTTATGTGGGAGTGCATCTACAAGCAATCCCACAAAAAGACCATGATAGCAAATCGATGATGATGGTGTGTGTGTGTGTGTGTGTGTGTGTGTGTGTGTGTGTGTGTGTGTGTGTGTGTGTGTGTGTGTGTGTGTTGGACTGCAGAAAGCTGAAAGCAGAACACATCAGGTGTGTACGAAGTTGACGTGATACACATAGAGTGTTTGTTTATATGAAAACTCCACTTCAGAGTTTTCCTCTTTTCATCTTTCATTTGAATATTTGTATTGACTTGGAAGAGAAGCCAAGCTTTTATCGTCAACACTTGGACACTCAAAAAATAATCATTTTGATGTTCAGTCTGTGGCGGGTTTCAATATACCTTTCATCATATTTCAGGAGACACGGCACAAATACCGGCGGCTTATTGCCATATAATATCCTGCTTTAAATTAATTTCAGCAGCTGTTGTTAGGAAAATCATAACACATACGACGCTATATGAATGTTGTATGATTACAGCAGCACAGCCATGTTCGAGTGCCACAGTGTGGCAGCTGCTGGCCATAAATAGAACCAGGCTGAGAACCAATAGCAGCCAGCGAAGGGGGGGGGGGGGTGGCAGAGCGTTGGCTGGCATGGGAGTGTGAGGGCATCAATCTGCCCCCTACAAAAGTCACACCGTCATGCACCTTACCCCACTGAACCAGGCCTCTCTGCTGCCAGAGAGCCGGCTCGCGGAGGCCTGGAGCCGAGACCGGGCCCCGTCTAGGCTAACTCGACTAATGGCTTGTCGCTAACGCTTTATTTGAAAGACTGCTAATTATGTGGTGATTCCTGTGTTAATTAGTCAGTGCGTTCGAGGGAGGGGTGATTCGAGTGTACATGTATGTAATGACTCGCCGATGGTGGAGTCGTTCGTCTAGCCAGCGCTAAACCAGGGAAAGCGGGGGGATTAAGATGAATATCCCCGGTGCTGAACACGGCATTACACCGTTTCCTAATTGTAAATGGGTGGTATCCAAAACATTTGTCTCTGTCGCTGGTGTGCAGCAGGCTATGTAAAAGAACTTTTCCCTCCACGTTACTCATCGCCACTGAGTCAGAAACTACGGGTCAATGCTCGGCTTGTATATCAAATTATTGCTTCTCATTTCAACGCGTGTTAAAGAATACAGGCCATTCATCCTGAATTTATATGTCGGTCATTTCTCTGTGGAGCATTTCAACGGGAGCCCCAGTCCTTTTGAACAGGGTGCGTCACATTCATATATTGGCTGCAGGAGAAATGTTTTCACGTCAAAGCCCGAGGGATAACTCTTCCCATACGGGCCCATGCGAGCATGCACGCACACACACACACACACACACGCACACACACACACATGCCTGGTCCGGTTTTAATAACAGTTGTTGTACCCAAACATACGCAGGAAATTGAGGGGAAATGAAAAACCTCAACACTAGTTACTTTTACGTTGAAAAGACATTACCATACAGGCTGGATTGGATCGAAACATGTGAAGAGGCAAAGGATGAAAATGATTATTGACTAACGAGGAAGACCATACACACACGTCTGAAACACGCCCCGCTCTAAATTATGGAATAAGCTCATCAGCATAGAGACGCGCCTTCAGCAGCCGGACGACACCCACGGTCAAGAAGAGTCGTCCTTCTGAGGACGGCGTGATGGAGAGCTAACGGCGAGAGCGGCTCCAGCGACTCCGGGGCCTCTAATGGAGCCGTGAGCGGCGTTCCATCGCTGATGACCTGATCGCCTTTCTTTATGATTTACAACGGGCGCCGCGTCGACACGTTGTCCGTCTCTGCCTCTCGCTCACGCGCCTCGGCGGGAGCTACCGCGGCGGCCTAATGACCCTCGCAATCTCCCGCCTTTAAAGACAGCGTATTAGCGGGGCCGTTTATCCCTTTCTTCTGCCAAATCATCTCATTATTTTGATACCACGGCAGCGGGCGGTGGCTTTTTTTTTTTTGCGCCTTCAAGGAAAGAAAGGTGACCGACGTCTCAAATCACCTCGTCTTTGTTTGACAAAAGAACGTCCTCCACCCGTCACCTCCTGCATGGCCTGCATGTGAGATGCGGTCCATTACGGATGTCGTGTCAGGAACTACACACGGCAAGCCCTAGCAAGACCACACGGACGCACACGCACACACACACACACACACACGCACACGCCCACACACACACACACTGACATTGAGTTATGAACCTCATTCTGACCGAGAACGCTGTAAAAAATGTGGCATGACCCAGGGAATGGGGGCACACACGTGCACACACACACACACATGCCCACACACACACACACACACACACACACACACACACACACACACACACACACACACACACACACACACACACATGCCCACACACACACACACACACACACAGACTGTCAGGGCGGTAGACAGCCCTTCTGACCGAAAGCAGAGCTCATGATTCATTCATTGCATCATTAACAGTTTCCAGAGTGTCAACAGCCTGTCTTTGAAGTGATAATGTTAACATGGAGGGTGTCCTTGAATTCTCGCTCCCTGTTAAATTGGTTAATGGGAAATGATTTCTATAATTCGGCAAGGAGGAGCTAGCTTAGTCTCCTGTTAGTGCAGCCATGTCGGTTAAGTCGGAGGAAAAGGGAACGTTATTTGACACCCTTGTTTCAGTGTTTTGGATCAAGGCGACTTTGACTTTACAGCGCCGCCTCTGATCAGACAGAAAACAATGGCGCTGTTCCACCGCCCGCCAGATCCATCTCGACGAACACGCTGCATCCTAACGAGGTGACGATGGAACGAAAGCCCCGTCGCAATAACAACACAAACATCACCCTTAATAACAGGATAAAACACACGAGAACCACAAAATGCCTTTAAATGTTCTATTAGCTTAAGCTTAAAAACCAGCCTTTTAACAATCAACACAAACCCTTGTAAATCCAGGCGCTAGTCAAGGCTCTTAGCCAGCGTCAGCCAGCAGCCATGTTATGCACTGTTATACTGTACAGGCGGCTGTTTGATGTATTCTTTGGTGGCAGTCAAACGCAATAATGGCCACTCCCCAAGGTCGGCCAATCTAGGCTTATTCCGAGCTTATGTTCCAAAGTGCTTCAGTAGGGGGTGCTTTAAACACAGACATATGGTGACAGCATCAGATCCTATTAGGAGCTCTCTCCCGGGGCCGTTTGATCAGGAACACGTATAGAGGAGGATCTTCTGAAGTCTGTTTTCATGGTCATAATAATAATAATAAGCCCCTTTGCCCCTTTGCCCTCATATACACAATGCGGATTGGAACGAGAGAACAGCTGGTGGGTGTTGGGGTTGGTGTTGTGGTGTGTTGTGTTATTTCCTTCTGGATGAACCACTTGGTCCACTTGGAATACTCTTGTGTAAATAATATTGAATTAATGTATCCTTACATATAGTTGTTTGTATGTGGCACGCCATAGAAATACACAAACAAATGCCGACCGCCCCACCCTCCTCCCCCCCCTCCGGTGCCTCATTCCAACACAAAGCGCAATTACCAGTTAATAAAATGTCTGCCTTCTCCTTCCTGACGAGCTCCCAGAAGGATGCGGTGTTTGTTTTTTCGTCGGAGGAACGAATGGATTCCGGGGGAAGATAAGCTCTCTGCTCTCCCGTCCTCATAACTGGGCCACTCAGCCCCCCTATGATCCGGCGTCGGCCAAACTCACTGTTGAGTTGTGACCCCGGCCAAACTGCCAACAACAGTGGAGCCAGCCTGTAAGCTCTCTGTAATGAAAAGCACTAATTCCCACTCAGAGGAACACAAACACTGAGTCGTTGGTATTCATAAAGCGACGCGCCGCCGTCCCGATCGGCTCGCAGCGTCGTCCTCGCCGGGGCTAGCGCGGTCGGGGAGCAGGCTGCTGTTAGCTCAAACAATCAAGGGTTAACACGCTTAAAGGGGTAGTTCCGGATTTTGGACATCGGGTCTCATTTCGCAAGTGAGCCAGTGTGTTATTTATCACTGGAGACCGTTTTAAACACGTCTCATTCAGTCCTTCTAGTTGCAGAAATCGCTGGTGCTAGGCTAGCGCAAGTCGAGGGGAACTGCTAGCCTGCCAATAAAAACAGTTTTACCCACTCCAAAGTACACCCCATGCAAACCAATTATAATGCCAGACTATCGATGTAAATGTCTGTGTTGATAATAATATTATAATAATATAGTAATTAGTAATAATATTAGAAATAAAACTATCCTTGTATCGCAATGATCACATTACATTTTGGGGGACTACTTTCTCAGCAGCGGTGGAATTTCACTTTGCTCCGGTGTAGCAACCAATTCACTACAGCAGAAGGTAAACAGAGAAGCGCACTCCAGGTAATATCAGTCCGCCGCTGCCGTAGTTTGCTTCCAACTACAGGGATTATAAACTAAATGCAATGTGATGCAAGGGTAAGTTTATTTCTAACACTATTCTATCAACACAGCCATTTCACATCGATAGTCGGGCATTATAATTGGTTTGCCTCGGGTGTACTTTGGAGTGGGTAAAACAGTTTTTATTGGCAGGCTAGCAGTTCCCCTCGACTTGCGCTAGCCTAGCACCAGAGATTTCTGCAACTAGAAGGACTGAATGAAACGTGTTGAAAACGGTCTCCAATGATTAATAACACACTGGCTCACTTGGAAATGAGACCCGATGTCCAAAATCCGGAACTACCCCTTTAAGGGATAGCTTTAGCTCTGCTTATTGTAAACCGTTGTCATTATTACTTAATGACAACGTGAGTTGTATGCCTTGTCTGTGTACGACCGGGATCACATATATACTTACTAGTACGCTTTTATCTACAGCATCTTGCAGTGCATTCAGACACGGCATCTTGGCACTAGGACCCCGACCCGATGGAGACTGTGCACATGGGGGTTCAAACCCGGTACGTGTATGGTGGGAGTGACCCCAACACCCCTACAGTCTGTCCTGCCCCTGATATACGGTCACCGCGAAAGATAAAACAACCAGATGCACCCCCACGTTCACACAACACACAACGTCGCCGGAGAGAGAGCCACCAATAATTACCACGGTTCATTCGGTTGTTGCTCCTGTCGTAAAGAAAAAAAACAACAACCGTTGCACACCCCTTCAGACGGCCATAAATATGACACAGTGCTGCTTGTGGCCCCCTCTGTTGGGGTGCCCCTCCCCCCCCCCCCTCCTCCGTTGGGGAGCCTACATCCTGACACTAAGTCTTTATGGCTGCTGTCTGAGCAGCTCCAGCTGCTGCTTCCACCAGCCCAGGGGGGCGCAACATCTGCATGGAAGAGTAGCATGTCGCAGAGGATCCCTTCTCCTGTCACACACCCTCCATCCTCACCTCCCAACACAGCAGATACATGCCCCCAGCGCCACCACCACCACCACCACCACCACCACCCTCTACCCCTCGCTCCATGACAGGGGTTGGTTCCAGCATTGGAGGAAGTGGTGTTTCAAATGTGTGAGATGATCGGGTTTGTGTGGAAGGGTTTTCACACATTTCCCCGGGCAGGGCGATAGGTGTTATTGGGCAACAGACGTAGAGCAGGCAGGGAGGGGTGTGGTGGAGAGATGGGTGGAGTCCTACCCCTGAGGCAAGAGGGGACATATTTGATGAGATGTTGCAGCTACCCTCGGTCGTGTTGGGAAATATTGACTAAACATGTTAAATTAACAGAGAACACACTGGCGGATTTCCCTTGAAGGCATCGGACACGGTGTAGCATTCTAACGGTGTGGTTCTTTTTAAAAGTGGGATTTAATTTGTTGTGGATGGAAAGTAGTGCACATCCAAGGGGGGGGTTGTTGACTTCCTGGGCCTTGCTGTGGCGTAAAACAGATATTTCAGGGCAAGGAGGAACGAGGCGTATTGTAATCTTAAGGATGGATTCTGTGGGCAAGAGCAACTGGACAGCTCTGAGACTTTTCGCTCCGTTTCGATCGTGCTTTGGGTCGACAATGGAGGTTTATCTGCATTTTCTGCTCAACAGAAACCTGGGTGGCGGCTGGGGGTTGGAAGTGTTGTGGCTTCTCGGCCGTTTCACTAGGGATGTAAGCAACAAGGGAAGCGTCAGAGCGACGGAAGATCACTGTGGCAACTGCAACCGTGTAAATAATGTGAATAAATATGTGGGCAGAAATCCGAAAATACGCCATTTACTATTTCTGAGTGACTCTGCAGTGCTATACCAATGTTTAATAATATTTAATTATCAGCCGTTCCCCAAACATGCAATTAATTGCATTATTTCGATTGTACAAATGACCTTTGAGCATCCAACACAGGGCTGTTGTAATCAAGTTTGCGTGACCTTATTGCTGCTGTCACCAGCATGGATCACACCATCGTAATTTACTATCCCAGAAAATAGCTTAGGTAATTACAGTCATGGCCCTAATTAGTTCAAGCGCATAACTCCATTAGTATCGAGCAACAGGCGCTGTTCTATCAAGCTGAAGTACACAAACACAGATCCCGACGTGTGGGAAAGCCGGTTCCTGCTCTTTCTTTTATCAGTTCTTTTGTGTAGTGTCTCTCTCTGCTCCTGCCTGTTGGGTTTGGGCTGCATTCCAACACCGCTGCATTCAACATCACTAATGGTGAGCACTTGCAGAGTGGCTTTGCCGGGAGACAGGTTGAGTGTGAGCGGTGAATGCATGGTGCCTGACAGTGACCCCAGACCCATTGTGAAATTCAATACGACCGAGTGCTAGTGCTTTACCATCGCACCGGTGCTGTTTTAATGGTGCAGCTGTAGTTGCCTTTCTATCCACATTGCGACATGACAACAAGCCTAAGCATGGTAAAGAAAATAAAAGTAATTCATTTAAAACAATGTCAATACAATAAACAATATAGCCTGTTATTAAAGGTAAACTTTAAAATACTATAATTTAAAATTAAATTTCAATACTTTGCTTGTTCTTTCTTTCCCATGTCACCTTATGTGTGACATGGGAAATATTGTATCAGTAGAACTTACTGAAAATGTTCACATACTTAATACTTATTAACATTAATTATACATACAAATATTATGCAAGAGAAATTCTGGCGTGTGTGTGTA
>NW_028178264.1:0-6126 GCF_964030765.1 Micromesistius poutassou | reverse complement strand
ATGTGTATGTGTGTGTGTGTGTTGTCTGTGTGTGCATCCTGAATGTATGTGTGTGTGTGTGTTGTCTGTGTATGCATCCTGAATGTATGTGTGTGTGTGTGTGTGTGTGTGTGTGTGTGTGTTGTCTGTGTGTGCATCCTGAATGTATGTGTGTGTGTGTGTGTGTGATCATGGAAGTGTTTGTCTCTTGAGTCTTTCCTCTTCTGATGTGTCTGTTGAGAAACTTTTTTTAAAAGACACATTTGAAGTACTTCCCATGTTTCAACACACCCACCCATGCACCCACAAGTGCGTGTTTATGTATTTGCGAGCCCTGGACTCTGATTGGCTCTTCTCTTCAAGCGCAGCTCGGTGCTGCAGTCAGGTGAGGCCTGGGGAATTAAACAATAGATTATCGTATCATGATAGGCTTTTGATCAATATCAATATAAAACATGTTCACTATATATATCGATAAGAGACTGGACCACCGAATCTAGCAGCTGGGTTTGTTACACAAACACGGTTCCATACTTATTTACAATATTTGAGTGTTTTTCATTGTTGTATCGACATTGGAGTATTTATCGATGAAGAACAGTGGAAGGTCGTATTAAGTGTTAAACAGTGTTTAAATCCAGCGTGGTAATTCCTAGTCTTTTTAGATCATTACAATTATCAATAGTTATCAATATCGATCAATATGATCAAGTTATATCGTGATATGTCTTTCAGCCGTATTGCCCAGGCCTAAGCAGAACACAAGTGGATAGTTTACACAGGAGAACTTGAGAACCTAAATAATAATCAATAGTAATCAATAATCATATTTGTGCCTTCCTTCCTGCACTCAAACCCTCTCTGCACTGGGTTTCATTCTGGGTTCAATAAACAGAGCAGCCAGACCAGAGATCAGCCATGGTCTTCAAACTACTCAGATAGAGGAAGATGTCCTAAAGACAGACAAAACGACACACACACACACACACACACACACACACACACACACACACACACACACACACACACACACACACACACACACACACACACACACACACACACACACACACACACACACGACAGAAACACAAAGAAGGTTGTAAAGAAACAGTTTGTGACCCTGAGATAGGGGAACGAGACGGGGAGGGGACGCGGTGGCGGTGGTGGTGGACACAAGACAGGATATGATGGGAATCCATTGAGGGATTGAATTCATCCGTAATCCTCTGAAACATCAGAACTAGAAAGATGTATAACATATATGCACCTACATAAATACACACTACACACACACACACACACACACACACACACACACACACACACACACACACACACACACACACACACACACACACACACACACACACACACACACACACACACGGTTTTTAATGGGATTTCCGCCTGTGTTTTCTTTCTTTGCTGATACACACATGGATGGATTTCCTCATTCCCCCACAGCTGATATAGACATCCATCAGCCCATACATGAATGGCAAAAGATTTGCACATGAATAATACATCTGTGGCAGCTGTACATTTTTAATTGATTCCTCCCAAGCACAAACGCCTTTGAGATTGTGTGGCTTCACCAGGCCCCGCTGAATGTGATTTCTTTTTTTTCTTTTTTTTCTTGTTCTCTGCTGATATATATCTTTTTTTTAATACCATTTTTATTACAAGGTATTTTTTTTATTTTTATTTCCAAATGAATTTCCTCTAGTGGAAGAGTGAAGGAAAAGTGAGACAGTGAGTGACAACAAGTGTACTCTCTCCCATCCCATCCCCCCCCCCACGAGAGAGTCTCAATTATCTTCCTCTGTGTCTGCATCTTCTTCTCTCCTTCATAACTTGTTCATGGATTCTGACTTCGTTGTCGGTTGTCACGGCAGCATCTGTATTGGTTTGTTTGATAAAATGACAGCCAATCACATGAAAGCTGTTGCTAAAGAGAAAAGATGTGTGTGTGTATATATATATATATATATATATATATATATATATTTATAAAACGGGTGGCTTAAATCAAGCCATCTGATTGGTTCCCAACTGTATAATATATGTTGTATATATGTAAATATATATATATATATATATATTTAATAACATGATTTCATATAATACAGTGTGCAGATTTTAGAATGAATACATTTCTAAATACCAGGTTAATACCATTGATCTGTAAAAGTAACTCCACATTACGTGCAGTAGTCTGTAAAATATAGGTTTAGTTGGGCAATAATTTGATATACATTGTCGTGAAATATAATGAAGATTTCGGCTTATCATGATACACAGTTGAATAGTCTAAAATAATCACGATGAGAAGTGTCCTCTAAATGATCAATATATGACGTTTGAAACGTCAAAGAAAACTAGCTTTGGTTCGATACCATATCACATAAACTTGTAATGATACAATGTACGTAATATATAATATTAGTTTATGCTACACGTGAACCTCCTAAGATGCCGCAATTTGATTGGTTCGCTATCTCGGGATATCGGGCGATATCCCGAGATTGAGATCTCAAACTCGGGATATTGTTTTTGTTTAGCGTGTGACGGTCGTCTCGTCACGCTAATAAAAACAAATAAACTGCTAATAAAAACAAATAAATCCCGGCAAAAAAGTGTGTGATCTTGTTTATTTTTTGGAGTGTTCACGTGTAGTATATACTAAAACAATTATTCACCTCAGGCTCCGTGAATAGTGGGGAATAGGCCCCTCAACCTTCGTCTTTATTCGTTTTAATTATTCGTCTTCGGCGAATAATTGTTAAAGATCAACCGTTTCTAACGTAAACCGTTTTCCGTATCCACCCGGTCGTGGGTCAATTCCAGTCCATCGCCAGTGTAACCTTCCCTTTTCTACGCTCTCTCTTATCCCTTCAAAACATGCACTACGAACCAGGCTTCCTCACCTAGGAAAAACGGATCTCTGACATGATTAGGGGCTCCTGTCTGAAGCATGAAGTCTGCGTGTTGCCCCGGCCCCGTTTGCCGGGGCGCAGGTATTCCTGATTCCTGGAATCTTAACGAGACCCTTCACAGGATGCTGCTCGTTAAGGTTAATTGGAGCAGTGCCTAGTAGTGCCTAATTACTGTCTAATTGAGAGCAGCAGGACCGTCGTCCTTCAAGGTAATTTCCATTTTTTGTATATTTCTGTTAGCGTACAGATAAACGTAATATATTATATCTTTCTCGCCAGCTTTTAACCAAAATATGATCAATATGTTATATGATATGGTGATATATATCACAATCCTCAAGATTAGAAAATAATTGAATTCAGAGACATAAGGAATGCTTATCTGGCCACTATATTCAGAATCCTTACCCTTGAACCTGAGGATGACATTCAGTACGTTATATATATATATCCAATATTTTTAAACAAATTTTGAAGGACTTTTAGGACCATCCCAAAAAATACAAGTTAAATCTCTAGAGAGAGAAAGTCGACTGAAAGTGAAAGTTCACTCCCGGGAAGAATCAAGAATAGTATTAGTAATATATTCATGTTAGTGTTATCATATCTCATCCAATTTCTCCGGGTTGAAATGGGATTTCTTCGGGGTTGTTATATATATATTGTTTTGCACGCTCTGCTCTTAAAGTAATTGATATAGATTCCTCCACCATCTGCTTATCTCACATCACAAACTGGTTCACTCCCGTTAATTGCCTCATTGCGGTTGAACTAATAACCGCCCCCCCCCAGACAGGGAGGACATTAGATGGGGCCCTGGTGGTATTCTACCGGTAGAGGTCCATCAGAGGTGATGTTTACTCCTTCCCCTTGTCCTGCATCGATTCCCCTTCCAGTGTCAACGCAGTGCGCATAATGGTGGCGGCCCGAGGCCACCGTTTTCATTAAGGGGTTGACGATTGTTGGTTTACATATTGATCAACTGTGTTTTTAGCTTTTACGTTCAGACGAAATCCCTAAGCTACTGTTTATTCTAACAGTCTGAGTCAATTTCTAGAGGCATCTGTTGCCTCGTCTCTGTTTCTGTCAATATTAGCCAACTAAGCTAAGATTCTGTCAATATTAGCCAACCTGTCGTTCACGAAATGTCCTGTTTCAGGTTAATTAGCCGCGAGGAACGTCTCTTGTGTTCATAAGGAACTAAGTTATTAATAATAACTTATAATAATTGAGTGCATTTACTGAGTTCTGAAAGTCAGAGAGACACCAGAGATGATTTGTTGAGGAACGTTGAAGATTCAAATTAACCACTACACGCACACATACGTTTTTTTCTATGTGTTATCTTGTGTTTTCGTGTGTTTCACTCGCTGTCTGAAACGGTGCAGGCATTCCCAGTTGTACTAGAGTACAGATATTACCGTTGGTGTAAGCAGGAACGATGTGAGAGCAAGCGCTCCTCATTATCTCTAACGGCATTGTGTGAACGTCGGTGAGTGAATCATTCTCCTGATGAGAGGAGAAGACGCATTGGGTTGAAACGAAAGTGAGTGACTATTATAATTCTGTTCGCATTAAAGCAGTCTTACCGGCAAGCGGCTAGTTCAGTGGATCTGGGCCATGATAGGGAGGACTGCAGCGGATATTTTAGACTGTTTAATAGAGTCGTACAGCTCCCTCCTTTTAACTTGATATAAAGAACTGGTTTAAAAAAATAAATAAATGGAAGGCAGAAAAATCTCAAGATCTTTTCTTTTTTTTCTCAGTGTGTAAAAAGAGAATATTTGAGTAGGAGACGGACTGCGTGGTTTTGTACTAATTACACCATATGTACACTCAAACTATAAGCTTAAATGTGTCATCTCGGTCAATTCATGTGGACGGGAGACATGAAACAAAAACACATAGGAAGATATGTCCATAGTATTAATTAAAAAGAAAAAGATAGACTTGAGAAGAATACGCACTCAAGTTAACTCGTGCTGTCTTAGAAATGCACAGAAATTACATCTTTATATACCCAGCATAAAATATTGAAAGAGAGAGAGAGAGAGAGATGCTTTATTATGCAGTGAAGGTCAAGGCGAACAGCTGCAACTGGATATGTCCTGGACTGCAGCGATAAGAAAAGTGATCAATATTGTATATAACAAATCCTATTGGATTGGCTTTACAATAGCAGCGTTATCATCATTCACAGGTTATACTTAAAGTGGCCATCAAAGATTGACATTTCCTACCACCATGGCCTTTCTGAGTTTCAGATATAGGGAAGGTCAATGCGAAAGACATTCCAGAACTCACTTACAGATGGAAGCTGCTCTCTAGTCACAACACTAGGATTGTAGGATTTCAGGCAAACAACATTGAGCTTAAACAGTTATATTATATTTTAGCGGTATGAATTGTTAAAGTACTACGATAACAGGACCTTTCTTTCAGTGTGCACAAAACGTGTTACAAACAGGAAAGCAACACCAGGACTGCACCTATTTTGGAATGCACAATTTGCGGGGAAAATAACTAATTCATTCATTCGTTTAAATGTTTCATATAATGTACCAGCCACAGTGGGTCCAATGCATGCAATATATTAAATGGGAATTTCTTCCACAAAGAACTGCTGCAATTCATTAACTGAATGAGAAGCCCTCTAACGTATTAATATATGAATTAATGCTGTGTAGTAGTGGTAACATCTTTTATTTTTAATTTATTTATTACCGGGTTTGAGATACCCGGTATAAGTCCCTTCAGGGATAGTGGACTACCCCATGTCATCCAATTTGGGGGTAGAGTCATCAATAATTTCCTTTCTATACACTGTGTCTTTGGGACTCTGCATGTGGCCAAAGTTTGTATCCTAGGGGTACCAGTTACATCTTAATTAGCTGCTGGCTAACTTATTCTATAAATGAACACAACAATAAATCTTGTTATTCACAAAAACGTATGATGTAGAGAATTGTGAAATATTTAATAATATTATTCGCCGAGGGCGAAGTAAATAGTGGGGAATAGGGTTAGGGTTAGCTTCCCCACTATTCACGGAGCCTGAGGTGAATAATTGTTTTAGTATATACTACACGTGAACACTCCAAAAAAAACCAAGATAACACTTTTTCTGCAATATCCCGAGGTAGCGAACCAATCGAATTGCGCCATCTTAGAAGCTTCACGTGTAGCATATACTAAAGATTATTATTTG
>NW_028178265.1:0-12906 GCF_964030765.1 Micromesistius poutassou | reverse complement strand
GGTCCTAGGTATAGATAGATGTCTAATGTCCTAGGTATAGATATGATGTCTAATGTCCTAGGTATAGATAGATGTCTAATGTCCTAGGTATAGATAGATGTCTAATGTCCTAGGTATAGATAGATGTCTAATGTCCTAGGTATAGATAGATGTCTAATGTCCTAGGTATAGATAGATGTCTAATGTCCTAGGTATAGATAGATGTCTAATGTCCTAGGTATAGATAGATGTCTAATGTCCTAGGTATAGATAGATGTCTAATGTCCTAGGTATAGATAGATGTCTAATGTCCTAGGTATAGATAGATGTCTAATGTCCTAGGTATAGATAGATGTCTAATGTCCTAGGTATAGATAGATGTCTAATGTCCTAGGTATAGATATGATGTCTAATGTCCTAGGTATAGATATGATGTCTAATGTCCTAGGTATAGATAGATGTCTAATGTCCTAGGTATAGATAGATGTCTAATGTCCTAGGTATAGATATGATGTCGAATGTCCTAGGTATAGATATGATCTGTACATCTGAAATATGTTTGTTGGTTTATTTCAGTTATCGCAGCAGTAATGTAAGTATCTCCTTTGTCATCTACCTGCTTTTGTTAGAAGCTTGACTATTTTTATAAAGTGTGTCAGTAGTCGTTTATGACACACATCAACAAATCAGCCACATTAATGAATCAGTCAAAGGCTTATTGAAGTTAGTCTGGTGGATCCTTGACATCACGGCCCTAATTAGGAGAGGTGATTAAGGAGAGGTGTGCAGGCCGCCCCACCAGGTCCTGGTGGGTTAATACCTCAACAACACGTCCTTACTGCCCTCTCCCTGATGATCAACACCAGCCTTCATCAGCCCAGCAGTTAGAGTGCAGCAACACAGAGAGGAGTGTTGACTAATTAAAGCTTATGGAAGTTAATCAGTCCAATCAGCAAAGGGACAGGAACCAACGCCTGCAACGTCCCGCCTCCTTCACGATGACCTCTGGCTGAGTGAATGAGTTAGCATAGAGCTATGAGTGAGCATAGAGCTATGAATGAGTGAGCATAGAGCTATGAGTGAGTGAGCATAGAGCTATGAGTGAGTGAGCATATAGAAGAGGCTAATGGTTCTTACCCCTGGGCCCCTAATGGTTCTTACCCCTGGGCCCCTAATGGTTCTTACCCCTGGGCCCCTAATGGTTCTTACCCCTGGTTGGGCCCCTAATGGTTCTTACCCCTGGCTGGGCCCCTAATGGTTCTTACCCCTGGTTGGGCCCCTAATGGTTCTTACCCCTGGTTGGGCCCCTAATGGTTCTTACCCCTGGCTGGGCCCCTAATGGTTCTTACCCCTGGTTGGGCCCCTAATGGTTCTTACCCCTGGCTGGGCCCTTAATGGTTCTTACCCCTGGTTGGGCCCCTAATGGTTCTTACCCCTGGTTGGGCCCCTAATGGTTCTTACCCCTGGCTGGGCCCCTAATGGTTCTTACCCCTGGGCCCCTAATGGTTCTTACCCCTGGTTGGGCCCCCACTCGTTGCGGATGCAGAGGTGTTTGTGGACCGGATCCTTCATGTAGCCGTCCAGACACACACAGTCTCCTGGAACACAACACAACCTGGTTTAGAACAGGTTCTCCTACAACACAACCTGGTTTAGAACAGGTTCTCCTACAACACAACCTGGTTTAGAACAGGTTCTCCTACAACACAACCTGGTTTAGAACAGGTTCTCCTACAACACAACCTGGTTTAGAACAGGTTCATCACCACTGGCCTCAGACTAAGTTGAATGGTGAAGGGGCGGTCCTAACAGGTGAAGGGGCGGTCCTAACAGGTGAAGGGGCGGTCCTAACAGGTGAAGGGGCGGTCCTAACAGGTGAAGGGGCGGTCCTAACAGGTGAAGGGGGCGGTCCTAACAGGTGAAGGGGGCGGTCCTAACAGGTGAAGGGGGGCGGTCCTAACAGGTGAAGGGGGCGGTCCTAACAGGTGAAGGGGGGCGGTCCTAACAGGTGAAGGGGGCGGTCCTAACAGGTGAAGGGGGCGGTCCTAACAGGTGAAGGGGGCGGTCCTAACAGGTGAAGGGGGCGGTCCTAACAGGTGAAGGGGCGGTCCTAACAGGTGAAGGGGGGCGGTCCTAACAGGTGAAGGGGCGGTCCTAACAGGTGAAGGGGGCGGTCCTAACAGGTGAAGGGGCGGTCCTAACAGGTGAAGGGGGCGGTCCTAACAGGTAAAGGGGGCGGTCCTAACAGGTGAAGGGGGCGGTCCTAACAGGTAAAGGGGCGGACACACACACACACACACACACACACACACACAGACAGACAGACAGACAGACAGACAGACAGACAGACAGACACAGACACACACACACACACACACACACACACACAGACACACACACACAGACAGACAGACAGGCACACAGACAGACAGACACACACACACACACAGACACACACACACCACAGAGATACCAGATACCCGTTCAGGCTGAGCCCTGCATGGTGCGTCTGTGTGTTGCTCAGACTTTTATTGTGAAAGCCACAATCTTTGAAAAGTTCACCAACAAGTTTACTCAGAGAAATGGTTAAAAATAAAGGCGGGGGAGGGCGCCTGCGGCAGGCGTCAGCCGGAGGAGACAGGATTTATTCTGGGACCTTCTGAGTCACTCAGCAGATACCAGCTAGTCGGCTCTGATTGGACAAAAAGATTTCTTTACTTTAACTATGAATCACTGCAGCTCCTTTAAGGATCTCACAAACTCCTGAACCTCAGAATAGAAGAACTGTCTATCTGTAGCTAGGTATCTATCAAATCTATCTGGAACCAGGTCAACATCTGGAGACAGCAGCTGTAACATCTGGAACCAGGTAAACATCTGGAGACAGCAGCTGTAACATCTGGAACCAGGTAAACATCTGGAGACAGCAGCTGTAACATCTGGAACCAGGTAAACATCTGGAGACAGCAGCTGTAACATCTGGAACCAGGTAAACATCTGGAGACAGCAGCGGTAACATCTGGAAACAGCAGCTGTAACATCTGGAGACAGCAGCTGTCACTGACCTGTGTCGGGGTCACTGTGGGGTCACTGTGGGGTCAGGGGTCACTGACCTGTGTCGGAGTCACTGTGGGGTCAGGGGTCACTGACCTGTGTCGGGGTCACTGTGGGGTCACGGTGGGGTCAGGGGTCACTGACCTGTGTCAGGGTCACGGTGGGGTCAGGGGTCACTGACCTGTGTCGGGGTCACAGTGGGGTCACTGACCTGTGTCGGGGTCACTGTGGGGTCACCGTGGGGTCACTGACCTGTGTCGGGGTCACGGTGGGGTCACGGTGGGGTCAGGGGTCACTGACCTGTGTCGGGGTCACACTGATGCTCACAGGGGTCCAACAGGCGGCGCCCACACAGCTCGTTGACCCAGGGCCCGCTGGCGTTCTGCTGGTGGAACAGCAGCACCTGGGCCGGATTCAGCCAATCAGACGCATCGAACTGGTTCCCCTGCAGCAGGATGAATCTGGAGCCTAGAGGTCAGAGGTCACAGAGAGAGGGCTGTGTAATAAGCTTAATGGGCGTTAACTAATGTGTTAACAGAACATTAAAACCTCATTTAGTAAAGGTCAAATCACAGATTTCATGTGGAGGGAGGGTGGAGGGGTGGAGGTGTGGAGGGAGGGTGGAGGCGTGGAGGGAGGGTGGAGGCGTGGAGGGAGGGTGGAGGGAGGGTGGAGGGAGGGTGGAGGCGTGGAGGGAGGGTGGAGGTGTGGAGGTGTGGAGGGAGGGTGGAGGGAGGGTGGAGGTGTGGAGGGTGGAGGTGTGGAGGGAGGGTGGAGGTGTGGAGGGTGGAGGTGTGGAGGGTGGAGGGTGGAGGCGTGGAGGGAGGGTGGAGGTGTGGAGGGTGGAGGTGTGGAGGGAGGGTGGAGGGAGGGTGGAGGTGTGGAGGGAGGGTGGAGGGTGGGTGGAGGTGTGGAGGTAGGGTGGAGGTGTGGAGGGAGGGTGGAGGTGTGGAGGGTGGAGGTGTGGAGGGAGGGTGGAGGTGTGGAGGGTGGAGGGAGGGTGGAGGTGTGGAGGGAGGGTGGAGGTGTGGAGGGTGGAGGTGTGGAGGGAGGGTGGAGGTGTGGAGGGTGGAGGGAGGGTGGAGGGTGGAGGGAGGGTGGAGGTGTGGAGGGTGGAGGTGTGGAGGTGTGGAGGGTGGAGGGAGGGTGGAGGTGTGGAGGGTGGAGGTGTGGAGGTGTGGAGGGAGGGTGGAGGTGTGGAGGGAGGGTGGAGGTGTGGAGGGTGGAGGTGTGGAGGGTGGAGGGTGGAGGGAGGGTGGAGGTGTGGAGGGTGGAGGGAGGGTGGAGGTGTGGAGGGTGGAGGTGTGGAGGGTGGAGGGTGGAGGGAGGGTGGAGGTGTGGAGGGTGGAGGGTGGAGGGAGGGTGGAGGTGTGGAGGGTGGAGGGTGGAGGGAGGGTGGAGGGTGGAGGTGTGGAGGGTGGAGGGTGGAGGTGTGGAGGGTGGAGGTGTGGAGGGTGGAGGTGTGGAGGGTGGAGGGTGGAGGGTGGAGGGAGGGTGGAGGGTGGAGGGAGGGTGGAGGTGTGGAGGGTGGAGGGTGGAGGGTGGAGGGTGGAGGGTGGAGGTGTTTATTTCTCCTCTTTATGCTCTAGCAGCAGCTGGTCTATAAACTGATTTGTTTCGCCGCAGCAGACGACAGATTTTCATCAGAATCTCCGTGACATCAAATCGAGTGTGATGAGATTTCAGCAGCGTGGAAACGTTTTAAATCAATTCAACATCCAGCTGACCATCTCTCAGGGCTAGGACGTCTGGAATACTGAGCTGAGACCTCCAGACCAGAGAGCAGAGAGCAGATCACTGAGACCTCCAGACCAGATAGCAGAGAACAGATCACTGAGACCTCCAGACCAGATAGCAGAGAACAGATCACTGAGACCTCCAGACCAGAGAGCAGAGAACAGATCACTGAGACCTCCAGACCAGATAGCAGAGAGCAGAGAGCAGATCACTGAGACCTCCAGACCAGAGAGCAGAGAGCAGATCACTGAGACCTCCAGACCAGAGAGCAGAGAGCAGAGAACAGATCACTGAGACCTCCAGACCAGAGAGCAGAGAGCAGATCACTGGGACCTCCAGACCAGATAGCAGAGAACAGATCACTGAGACCTCCAGACCAGATAGCAGAGAACAGATCACTGAGACCTCCAGACCAGATAGCAGAGAACAGATCACTGAGACCTCCAGACCAGATAGCAGAGAACAGATCACTGAGACCTCCAGACCAGATAGCAGAGAACAGATCACTGAGACCTCCAGACCAGATAGCAGAGAACAGATCACTGAGACTCCAGACCAGATAGCAGAGAACAGATCACTGAGACCTCCAGACCAGATAGCAGAGAACAGATCACTGAGACCTCAAGACCAGATAACATGACAACATGGCTGTTGGTCATGGTCTAACTTTCAGTTAGAGTGAGAGTGATAGAGCTAGGAGCTAGGGGCTAGGAGCTAGGGGCTAGGAGCTATTGGCTAGGGGCTATGGGCTAGGAGCTAGGGGCTAGGAGCTAGGGGCTAGGAGCTAGGGGCTAGGAGCTATTGGCTAGGGGCTATGGGCTAGGAGCTAGGGGCTAGGAGCTAGGGGCTAGGAGCTAGGGGCTTGGAGCTAGGGGCTAGGAACTATGGGCTAGGAGCTATTGGCTAGGAGCTAGGGGCTAGGGGCTATGGGCTAGGAGCTAGGGGCTAGGGGCTATGGGCTAGGAGCTATTGGCTAGGGGCTAGGGGTTAGGGCTAGGAGATATGGGCTAGGCGCTAGGAGCTATTGGCTAGGAGCTAGGGGCTAGGGGTTAGGGCTAGGAGATATGGGCTAGGAGCTATGGCTAGGGGCTATGGGCTAGGAGCTAGGGGCTTGGAGCTAGGGGCTAGGAGCTAGGGGCTAGGAGCTATTGGCTAGGGGCTATGGGCTAGGAGCTAGGGGCTAGGAGCTAGGGGCTAGGAGCTAGGGGCTTGGAGCTAGGGGCTAGGAACTATGGGCTAGGAGCTATTGGCTAGGAGCTAGGGGCTAGGGGCTATGGGCTAGGAGCTAGGGGCTAGGGGCTATGGGCTAGGAGCTATTGGCTAGGGGCTAGGGGTTAGGGCTAGGAGATATGGGCTAGGCGCTAGGAGCTATTGGCTAGGAGCTAGGGGCTAGGGGTTAGGGCTAGGAGATATGGGCTAGGAGCTATGGCTAGGGGCTATGGGCTAGGAGCTAGGGGCTTGGAGCTAGGGGCTAGGAGCTATTGGCTAGGAGCTAGGGGCTAGGGGCTATGGGCTAGGAGCTAGGGGCTAGGGGCTATGGGCTAGGAGCTATTGGCTAGGGGCTAGGGGTTAGGGCTAGGAGATATGGGCTAGGAGCTAGGGGCTAGGAGCTATTGGCTAGGAGCTAGGGGCTAGGGGTTAGGGCTAGGAGATATGGGCTAGGAGCTATGGCTAGGGGCTATGGGCTAGGAGCTAGGGACTAGGAGCTAGGAGCTAGGGGCTAGGAGCTGGGGGCTAGGGGCTAGGAGCTAGGAGCTAGGGGCTAGGAGCTAGGGGCTAGGAGCTAGGGGCTAGGGGCTAGGAGCTAGGAGCTAGGGACTAGGAGCTATTGGCTAGGGGCTATGGGCTAGGGGCTAGGGGTTAGGGCTAGGAGCTAGAGGCTAGGAGCTAGGAGCTAGGGGCTAGGAGCTAGGGGCTAGGGGCTAGGGGCTAGGAGCTAGGGACTAGGAGCTAGGGGCTAGGAGCTAGGGGCTAGGAGCTATGGCTAGGAGCTATGGCTAGGGGCTATGGGCTAGGAGCTATGGGCTAGGGGCTAGGAGCTAGGAGCTAGGGGCTATGGGCTAGGAGCTAGGGGCTAGGGGCTAGGAGCTAGGGGCTAGGAGCTAGGGACTATGAGCTATTGGCTAGGAGCTAGGGGCTAGGAGCTATGGCTAGGAGCTATGGGCTAGGGGCTAGGAGCTAGGAGCTAGGGGCTATGGGCTAGGAGCTAGGGGCTAGGAGCTAGGAGCTAGGGGCTAGGAGCTAGGAGCTAGGGGCTATGGGTAGGAGGTAGGGGCTAGGAGCTAGGGGCTAGGAGCTAGGGACTAGGACTAGGAGCTAGGGGCTAGGAGCTAAGGGCTAGGACGAGGAGCTAGGAGCTAGGAGCTAGGAGCTAGGGGCTAGGAGCTAGGGGCTAAGGGCTAGGAGCTAGGGGCTAGGCCTCACCGTCGGCGATGAGGTGCTCCGGGACGTGCAGGATGATGCGGACGGCCAGGGTGCAGGAGAGGTGGGAGGCGTAGACCAGCCCCAGCAGGCAGCTCACCACGCTGATCAGCGTCAGCGTCGTCTTGTTGATCGGGCTGCGAGGAGAACCGGCTGCCAATCAGAGAGAGGGGACCGGTCACATGACGTATAACACACCAATCAGAGAGAGGGGACAGGTCACATGACGTATAACACACCAATCAGAGAGAGGGGACAGGTCACATGACGTATAACACACCAATCAGAGAGAGGGGACAGGTCACATGACGTATAACACACCAATCAGAGAGAGATGACCGGTCACATGACGTATAACACACCAATCAGAGAGGAGAAGACACCTTCCTTTCATATCAAAATAAAGGGATAATATAGAGACCAGTACTGGTGTGTATACTGGTGACAGTGCTGGTGTGTATACTGGTGACAGTACTGGTGACGTGCTGGTGTGTATACTGGTGACAGTACTGGTGACGTGCTGGTGTGTATACTGGTGACAGTACTGGTGACGTGCTGGTGTGTATACTGGTGATCCACTGATATATTGGTTGGCCGATATTATCGCTGATATTTGCGTTTTTTACGTGTATCGTATCGGCCAATTTTTTTATTTTTTATATATTTTTCCCCGGCATGATTTACAGACAGTTCAATAAATGTTCCTTTTTTAAATTGAGACTTATAACATTTGTTATCATTGTGTCATTTGTCTGATGTAAACTGAGGGCTTAGCCTGAGCTCCAGAGCCCCGTCCAGAGAGCTGTAGGGTCTGGAACCAGTAATGAGCCCGGGGCGCATTGGATAACACTACGACCAATCAGAAGAACACAAGGGGTGACGTATCCAGACCAGCGGAGCTAACCAATAGATTAGACTCTTGCCGTATCCGGTCGGTAAAACAGCAACGCTTTTGGCCAGCCTATATCAGATACAGCGATGTGATTGGTTAATGTTCTGGAGCAGGGGAATCGGGGAGTGAGTATATCGCTCGTTCCCAAAGTGACTCGCTGAGCAAATTCAAATTGTGCTCTCTCCAGAACTCTGGATCTCCAGGGTAGCATCGCTCCAAATATCGGCTCAAGAAAATCGGTATCAGCCCTAGTGTATACTGGTGCCAGTACTGGTGAGGGTACTGGTCTGGTACTGGTACAGTACTGGTGAGGGTACTGGTCTGGTACTGGTACAGTACTGGTGAGGGTACTGGTCTGATACTGGTACAGTACTGGTACAGTACTGGTCTGGTACTGGTACAGTACTGGTGAGGGTACTGGTCTGGTACTGGTACAGTACTGGTCTGGTACTGGTACAGTACTGGTGAGGGTACTGGTCTGGTACTGGTACAGTACTGGTGAGGGTACTGGTCTGGTACTGGTACAGTACTGGTGAGGGTACTGGTCTGATACTGGTACAGTACTGGTGAGGGTACTGGTCTGGTACTGGTACAGTACTGGTGAGGGTACTGGTCTGGTACTGGTACAGTACTGGTGAGGGTACTGGTCTGATACTGGTGAGGGTACTGGTCTGGTACTGGTACAGTACTGGTGAGGGTACTGGTCTGATACTGGTGCCAGTACTGGTGAGGGTACTGGTCTGATACTGGTGACAGTACTGGTCTGGTACTGGTACAGTACTGGTGAGGGTACTGGTCTGGTACTGGTACAGTGCTGGTGAGGGTACTGGTCTGGTACTGGTACAGTACTGGTGAGGGTACTGGTCTGGTACTGGTACAGTACTGGTACAGTACTGGTCTGGTACTGGTACAGTGCTGGTGAGGGTACTGGTCTGGTACTGGTACAGTACTGGTGAGGGTACTGGTCTGGTACTGGTACAGTACTGGTACAGTACTGGTCTGGTACTGGTACAGTGCTGGTGAGGGTACTGGTCTGGTACTGGTACAGTACTGGTGAGGGTACTGGTCTGGTACTGGTACAGTACTGGTACAGTACTGGTCTGGTACTGGTACAGTACTGGTACAGTACTGGTCTGGTACTGGTACAGTACTGGTGAGGGTACTGGTCTGGTACTGGTACAGTACTGGTGAGGGTACTGGTCTGGTACTGGTACAGTACTGGTACAGTACCGGTCTGGTACTGGTACAGTACTGGTACAGTACTGGTCTGGTACTGGTACAGTACTGGTGAGGGTACTGGTCTGGTACTGGTACAGTACTGGTGAGGGTACTGGTCTGGTACTGGTACAGTACTGGTGAGGGTACTGGTCTGGTACTGGTACAGTACTGGTACAGTACTGGTCTGATACTGGTACAGTACTGGTGAGGGTACTGGTCTGGTACTGGTACAGTACTGGTGAGGGTACTGGTCTGGTACTGGTACAGTACTGGTGAGGGTACTGGTCTGATACTGGTACAGTACTGGTGAGGGTACTGGTCTGGTACTGGTACAGTACTGGTCTGGTACAGTACTGGTGAGGGTACTGGTCTGGTACTGGTATAGTACTGGTGAGGGTACTGGTCTGGTACTGGTACAGTACTGGTGAGGGTACTGGTCTGGTACTGGTACAGTACTGGTGAGGGTACTGGTCTGGTACTGGTACAGTACTGGTGAGGGTACTGGTACAGTACTGGTGAGGGTACTGGTCTGGTACTGGTACAGTACTGGTGAGGGTACTGGTCTGGTACTGGTACGGTACTGGTCCTACCCCCGGAGCCCCAGCCGCTGGTGGCGGACCCGTTCCTGAGGCCCCGGCTGCGGCGCCGGCTGCGGTGCGGGTCGGTGTAGAAGGTCAGCTGGGGGTCGCTGTCCGCCTCCGTCCCAGAGTCTCCGTCAGGCGTCAGGAAGGTGGAGCCCGCTGACACACACACACACACACACACACACACACACACACACACACAATGAAAACATTAACGAGGTCATTAAAGAAAACGTGTGCTTATCCATTAGGATTTATTCAGCCATTCACTGCTTCTACTGATTCTACTGATTCTAATTATTGTTTAAATTAGATTTATTTGAATCATTTATCATTCTAAGGATTGACTGCTTCTAACAATTCCACTAGTTCTAATAATAATATTTATTCTAATGAGTAAGGCGGGGTTCTACTGAGGGTTCTACTGAGGGCTGGTTCTACTGAGGGTTCTACTGAGGGTTCTACTGCGGGCTGGTTCTACTGAGGGTTCTACTGAGGGTTCTACTGAGGGCTGGTTCTACTGAGGGTTCTACTGAGGGTTCTACTGCGGGCTGGTTCTACTGAGGGTTCTACTGAGGGTTCTACTGAGGGTTCTACTGAGGGCTGGTTCTACTGAGGGTTCTACTGAGGGCTGGTTCTACTGAGGGTTCTACTGAGGGCTGGTTCTACTGAGGGTTCTACTGAGGGCTGGTTCTACTGAGGGTTCTACTGCGGGCTGGTTCTACTGAGGGTTCTACTGAGGGTTCTACTGAGGGTTCTACTGAGGGCTGGTTCTACTGAGGGCTGGTTCTACTGAGGGCTGGTTCTACTGAGGGCTGGTTCTACTGAGGGCTCTACTGAGGGTTCTACTGAGGGCTGGTTCTACTGAGGGCTCTACTGAGGGTTCTACTGAGGGCTGGTTCTACTGAGGGTTCTACTGAGGGCTGGTTCTACTGAGGGCTGGTTCTACTGAGGGCTGGTTCTACTGAGGGCTGGTTCTACTGAGGGCTCTACTGAGGGTTCTACTGAGGGCTGGTTCTACTGAGGGCTCTACTGAGGGTTCTACTGAGGGCTGGTTCTACTGAGGGTTCTACTGAGGGCTGGTTCTACTGAGGGCTGGTTCTACTGAGGGCTGGTTCTACTGAGGGCTCTACTGAGGGTTCTACTGAGGGCTGGTTCTACTGAGGGTTCTACTGAGGGCTGGTTCTACTGAGGGCTGGTTCTACTGAGGGCTGGTTCTACTGAGGGCTGGTTCTACTGAGGGCTCTACTGAGGGTTCTACTGAGGGCTGGTTCTACTGAGGGCTCTACTGAGGGTTCTACTGAGGGCTGGTTCTACTGAGGGTTCTACTGAGGGCTGGTTCTACTGAGGGCTGGTTCTACTGAGGGCTGGTTCTACTGAGGGCTCTACTGAGGGTTCTACTGAGGGCTGGTTCTACTGAGGGTTCTACTGAGGGCTGGTTCTACTGAGGGCTGGTTCTACTGAGGGCTGGTTCTACTGAGGGCTGGTTCTACTGAGGGCTGGTTCTACTGAGGGTTGGTTCTACTGAGGGCTGGTTCTACTGAGGGCTGGTTCTACTGAGGGCTGGTTCTACTGAGGGCTGGTTCTACTGAGGGCTGGTTCTACTGAGGGCGGGGGGAGTTTCTAAACAAAACGTTGAGAAGCTTATGATTTACACCTCACCACTGTTACCACGGTAACAGTGACAGAAACATAGGATTTTAAACTGGCTTTACTACAATATGTGTTAGTAACCTAGATAACTTCTCTCTAGGGTAATAATGTCCAGGACTGTTCACCATTGATCCATTAAGATGGAGATTCCGGTAACCGTGGTGCTAGTATAAACTTTGTTACAATATAAATCTATAAATAAATATATATATGATTGATGAAGAAATGCCTTCTCAGATTGTCCTAACGTGACTTCAGGAAGCCTCGTTAGCTCCATTATCATAACGACTCCTCATCCAGCACATCCCTCATCCAAGTCCGCAAACATCAGCCTGACCAACCAGGAGGAAGAGGAGGAGGAGGAGGAGGAGAGAGGGAGGGAGAGAGGGGAGGAGGAGGAGAGGAGAGAGGGGAGGAGGAGAGGAGAGAGGGGAGGAGGAGGGGAGGAGAGAGGGGAGGAGAGAGGGGAGGAGGAGGAAAGGAGAGAGGGGAGGAGGAGGAGAGGAGAGAGGGGAGGAGAGAGGGGAGGAGGAGGAGAGGAGAGGGGAGAGGGGAGGAGGAGGAGAGGAGAGAGGGGAGGAGGAGGAGAGGAGAGAGGGGAGGAGGAGGGGAGGAGAGAGGGGAGGAGAGAGGGGAGGAGGAGGAGAGGAGAGAGGGGAGGAGGAGAGGAGAGAGGGGAGGAGGAGGGGAGGAGAGAGGGGAGGAGAGAGGGGAGGAGGAGGAGAGGAGAGAGGGGAGGAGGAGAGGAGAGAGGGGAGGAGGAGAGGAGGAGGAGAGGAGAGGAGAGAGGGGAGGAGGAGGGGAGGAGAGAGGGGAGGAGAGAGGGGAGGAGGAGGAGAGGAGAGAGGGGAGGAGGAGGGGAGGAGAGAGGGGAGGAGAGAGGGGAGGAGAGAGGGGAGGAGAGAGGGGAGGAGGGGAGAGAGGAGAGGAGAGAGGGGAGGAGGAGGAGAGAAGAACATATAAGAGAACTTAATGGAGGAGGAGGAGGAGAGCCAAGCAGCCTCCTTAGTGCAGAGAGAATTTAAAACAGCAATCTTCAAGTAAATCTTTCAAAGGGTTTTGTTCTTTTTCTTCCTGGTGTCCAACATCTGTGGCTGGTTCATCCATCACAGAGCGTCTAGTGGCCACCGGCGGTCAGCTGCTAGGGTCTGTGCCTGGGGAAGCTGTGTTCATTTCACCTCTATAGGAAACCATTAAGCTCTGATTACTGGCAGAGACGTGAGCCCAAGGTCAGAGAGACCAGCGGGCATACACTCCTATAACGGCAGGACACCCTATCAATGGTGCAGCCAACACCCACCCTAACCCTAACCCTAACCCTATCACTCACCCTAACCCTAACCCTAACACTCACCCTAACCCTAACCC
>NW_028178266.1:0-5497 GCF_964030765.1 Micromesistius poutassou | reverse complement strand
TGTGTGTGACAATACATATATGTGTATGTATGCGTGTGTGTGTGTGTGTGTGTGTGTATCAGGGCTCCTACCAGTGTGTGTGAGCATGTGTCTCTGCAGGGAGCTGGCCCAGGGGAAGACGCGCGGGCAGAAGGGACAGGTCATCTTCTGGACCGAGTTGGAGTAGGCGTTCTTCTTCCCCTTGGACTGGGGGGCGATCACCGCCGGCTTACTGTCCTCCGCCCCGCAGTCCTCCCCTGTCCCCCCTCCCTGACCCTCAGCCTCTCCTACGGGACAAGCAGACAGGACACCTGAGTCTGGCTCTCTCCTTATAAAAGGGTGCCAGTTCAACCCAATGCATTTGGCCCCACTCGGCCCCACTTGCGACCCACTCTCTGAGGTGGGCGCACGCCCCGGCTAGGGGTTCTGTGTGTATGTGTGCGTCTCGCTTACGCAAAAAAAAGAGTCACGCTGGGGTGCGCTACCGTGTGGAATGGGTTTCTTTGACGTTGATCTGTGGGATTGAGGCCATGGAAGGCTTTGGTGGGCCGACAGAGCTCTATTCTCTATGTTGGGGGGGGGGGGCGTCAGATCACTCATCAGTTCCACCCCGTGTCTCCCTCCCGCGCCCATGTCCGTCCCGTCGGGCTCACCTCTGCGGGCGGGGGTCTCGCCGGCGGCCCGGGACGTCTGGAGGTAGGTGCTGAACTTGTTGGTGTCGGTGGTGGCGAGCATCTTCTCCACGCTGGCAAACTCTCCGCTGGACTCCAGGTCGATGCCGGAGCCCAGGGCCTGGGTCCGGGCGCGCTCCCGGGCCAGAGACGCCTTCTTCCTGGGCCGCTTCCTGCTGCTGCTGCTGCTGCTGCTGCTGCTGGTGGGGGGGGGAGGGGAGGGAGGGAGAGGTGGTGGGTGAGGAGATCAGACCGCAGCGAGCCGTGCTCACTGCCCGGAGAGCTACTGAACGGTGGGGGTCAACCGATGGTAGAGAATGCATAACGCATGACCGTTCTACAGGCTCATTCGTGCGTGACGGCTGAGCTACCGTCTGTGTTGCATGGGGCCGGACGTTGAGTCGAGGGGCCCGACGTGCGTCGAGTGTGCACCGAGTGCACCGATGTGTTTTTGAAGAGTTGTGTCTCCCCACAGTATAAATACACGCATCACGTTTTCAATACGAAATCACTGACCAACCGGAGCTTGACAAGACAAATGGGCCGAAGAGTGAAGAGAGAAGAAACAGCTTGTTTACCTGGGAGCGGTCTCCGCTGCCTCTTCACTCTGGGCCTCCACGGGGGCGGAGCCAGCGGCCGCGTCCGCCTGGGCGGGGGTGGGCCCCGCGTGGGGCTTGGCCTCCAGCGCGGGGGCCGCCTCCCGCTTCAGCAGGTCGGGGGCCCCGGACACAGAGTGGATGATCTGGGCGATGGAGGCCAGGGGCGGTAGGCTGGCGACGGGCAGGGCGGAGGGCTTGGGCAGGAGGGGCTTGAGGCGCAGGGCCCGGGCCCCGGCGCCGGAGAGGACGGAGGGGGGCGGGGTGGAGCCGGGGGGCAGCTGGTAGCAGCCGGGCTGGGGGTGAGGGTGGAGCGGGGCCAGGGTGCTCCCCGGGTGGTCCTCCGCGGCGTGCAGGGCCTTGGTCAGCGCCAGGGCCTGGAGCTGCTGGCTCTGCAGGCTCTGCAGGCTCTGCTGGGCCTGGAGCTGCAGCTGCTGCTCCACGATGCTGGTGGCGCTCTGCTCCACCTTGATCTCCCGCTTCTCGGCGGTCCGCTGCCGCTTGCTGGGGATGGACAGGTCGATGGGCTGGTCCAGCGCCGAGCAGTCGGGCGCGGCGGGGGACAGGCTCTCCACCTTGACCTTGGCGGCGGAGGGGCCCCCCCCCACGCGGCTCCCCTTGGCCGAGAAGTCCAGCGGCTGGTCCAGGTCCACGACGGGGCCGGGGGCCGCCGAGTACACCGTCAGCTCCTCCACCTTCACCGCCTTCAGGGGGTGGCGGCCGGGCGGGGCCAGGCCGTTGAGCAGCGCCAGCGGGCCGCCCCGGGCCACGGCGGCGGGGGCGGCGGAGGAGGAGGCGGCGGCCGGCGGGAGCATGGCGGCCGGCAGCAGCGTGGCGATGTGCTCCTCAATCTCCCGCTCCTGCACCTCGGGGTGCTGCTTCAGCACGTGGTGGATGCAGTTGCGCTTGGCCAGGAAGGCGGCGCCGCAGCGGCGGCACTCGAAGGGCTTCCTCTGGCAGCCGTTGGCCTCGTGCGTGCGCAGGTGGATCTGCAGCGCGCGGTAGCTGCACAGGTTCTCCTGGCAGTACTGGCAGGTGGTCTCCGTGCCGCTGACCCGGCCGCCGTCCGGCGCCTCCTGGGTGGCGGTGGCGGTGGCGGTCGTCGCCATGGTGATGCCGCCCTCGGTGGCGGAGGAGGTGGTGGTGGTGGCGGAGGAGGAGGAGGTGATGTACTTGATGTTCTTCTCGATCTCCTTGCGCGACGTCTTGGCGTGCTTCTTGCGCAGGTGCCGCTCGCAGTTGGCCTTGACGGTGAAGGGGTAGTGGCACACCTTGCACACGTACGGCCGCTCGCCGCTGTGCGTGCGCAGGTGGCGGATCAGCGTGGCCTTGTCCGGCGCCACGTAGTCGCAGATGTTGCACTGGTGCGGCAGCGTGCCCAGGTGGTAGCGCATGTGCGCCTGCAGCACGCCCGAGAAGGCAAACACCTGGTCGCAGAAGCGGCACGGGAACGACCCCTTGGCGGCGCCGCCGTTGCTGCCGTTGCCGGCCGCCGCCGCCGCCTTGCCGCCCGCCTTGCCCCCCCGCGCACTGTGCCCCGCCTCCTCCTGCTGGGCCGTGGCGGCCACCGGCGGCGAGTCCGAGGACGGGGTGTGGGCGTCGCCCATGCAGTCCGCCTCCATCTGCCCGCCGTTGCCTGCTGCCGCAGAAGACGAGGAGGAGGACGAGGAGGAGGAGGAGGAGGAGGAGGCGGGGGTCTTGAAGAGGCCGGGCAGCGGCGGCGGCGGCAGGCCAGGGCTGATGCACCCCAGGGAGGCCTGCTGGGAGCTCTGCAGCGGCGGCGGCGTGGAGGCCGTCAGGCTGGTGCGCGGCGTGTGGGGCGGCTTGGGCTTCAGGGGGGGCATCTGCTTCTGGCCCTGGCCTGGACCGCGGCACGGGGGGGGGGGGGGGGGGGAAGAGAGAGACAGAGCGATGGGATTAACGTGGACACTCATTGGGGTTCACCTCGTCAACACTGCTTAGGGTCTGCTTCAAAGCCAATGATGGAAAACGTAGAGGGTTGTCTGAGGGTTGTCCCATCACTAATAATGATCCCCCCCCCCCCCCCACCCCCCGCCACACATACCGTGTGCTCCCATGTAGGCGGGGGCTTTGGCCAGCGGCGGCAGGCCCATCTGGTTGGGCGCGGCGGCGGCAGCGGCCGCCGCCGCCACCTTGATGATCTGGTGGATGTCGGCCATCTCCATGAGGCCGGCCTCGCTGGGCTTGACCCCCGACGAGGCGGCGCTGGCCACCGCCGCGCAGCCCTCGGGCTGCAGCAGGAAGCCCCGGGGGAAGGGCTGCAGGGAGAGCAGGCGCAGGGCGTCCTGCTGGGACAGGCCCTGCAGGGAGGCGCCCGAGGCCTCCAGCAGGGGGACGCCCAGGCCCAGGCCCCCCAGGGCGGCCAGCCCGCCGACGCCCAGGCCCAGGCTCAGCCCCAGGCCGCCCCCGCCCAGGAAGGCCGGGTTGGGCTCCTGGGGGAAGGTGGCGGACGGCGGCTCCACGTGGATCACCTTGATGCTGTCCAGGTGAGCCTGGTGGATCTCGTCGTCCGACGGGACGGCCTTCACCTGCGACACCAGCGGGGTCGGGCCGGGTTAGACGGACGCCTCGCACTGACTAATACTGATTATTAATTAATACTGTTGTAATTATTATAGCAACACGATAAGTATTCAAAGAACACTTTCCAAAACAACAAATACAAAGTACTCTAAAATCAACAGCAATACAAACAATAACGACCGACTATACCACTGGTTAAAGAACACTGGTTAAAGAACTATACCACTGGTTAAAGAACACTGGTTAAAGAACTATACCACTGGTTAAAGAACACTGGTTAAAGAACTATACCACTGGTTAAAGAACACTGGTTAAAGAACTATACCACTGGTTAAAGAACACTGGTTAAAGAACTATACCACTGGTTAAAGAACACTGCACTTAATGCCATTCAAGTTTCAGTCTATACTCTGGCCTGCACTCTCCTACACGGTAAACAATGAAGCGTCTGGCGTTCAATCAGCCTCCGCGGCGTCTCACGCCGTTACCTTGGACACGTGCTGGAGGCCCAGCGACTCCAGGAAGTGGGACTTGGCTGCGGGCGGACTTCCCTCCTCCACCGCGGCCGCCGCCGTCTTCTCCTGGGTCTTGGCGGCCGTGGCGCCCCCTGCTGGCGGCGGGCCGGGGGTGGGCGGTGGTCTGGTGGAGGTCCAGGGCCGAGCGCAGGGGGAAGGCCTTGTCGCACGCCTCGCACACGAAGCGGTGGAACTTGCTGACGCAGCGACGCAGGTTGGTCTCGCACCACACCTGTTGAGGGGAGGGGAGGAGGGGAGGGGAGGGAGAAACGTTGGGTGATGAGACTTCAGCGATGAGGGCAGACGACGGACGGCTGAAGAAGGGGATGGTGTTCAAGGGTACACGACGGAAGGGCGTAGAACTAAATATTGGTACAGACTCTGATGAATAAGACACTAAATGAACCGCAATGACTTCCTTCCGATTGCAGCCTGGAGCATTGAGTGGCAAATAAAGGATAATATCAATTTAATAATGAATTCTAATAAAATTAAATGCAATTAATTAAACACAATAATGAAATGAATAAATTCATTAAGTTTGGCTCCTTGATGTCATCTACACTCATCGGGCACCTCCCTAGAAACAGCCCTGCTCTGGTCTGCTCTAGTCTGATCTGGGCTGGGTCTAGTTTAGTCCGGTCTGGGTCTAGTTTAGTCCAGTCTGGGTCTAGTTTAGTCCAGTCCGGTCTGGGTCTAGTCCAGTCCGGTCTGGGTCTAGTCCAGTCCGGTCTGGTCTGGGTCTAGTCCAGTCCGGTCTGGTCTGGGTCTAGTCCAGTCCAGTCCGGTCTGGGTCTAGTCCGGTCCGGTCTGGGTCTAGTCCAGTCCGGTCCGGTCTGGGTCTAGTCCGGTCCGGTCTGGGTCTAATCCGGTCTGGGTCCAGTCCAGTCCGGTCCGGTCTGGGTCCGGTCCGGTCTGGGTCTAATCCGGTCTGGGTACAGTCCGGTCCGGTCCGGTCCGGTACCTGTGCGATGTGGGTGAACTTCTTGCAGGAGAAGTCGATGAAGGCGAGGTCGTTGAAGCCGCTGGGGATGGAGGGGTTGTTCTGGATGAAGGGCCGGCCGGCGGGGTCTTGGGGGAGGAGCTTGTGCACGGCGGCGTTGTGGCGCAGCAGGCCGCGGTGTGTCCGGAACGACACGCAGCACAGGTCACACCTGGAGCGGAGGGCCACGGGCGCGGTCAGACTCTACCG
>NW_028178267.1:0-17039 GCF_964030765.1 Micromesistius poutassou | reverse complement strand
GCGCCTGAATAATAGATGAGGACAGTTGTTTTTTTTCCCGGGGATACGATGCTGTGTTTAAAACTAAGCGGCGGAATCCTGAAACGGACCCGCTTTTGTGCGTCTTGATCTTTTACGGTTATTCTTTGGAGGGCAACAAAAACAAACCCGACAAACCTGTGTGAGCTGCATAATTAGAACGCGACAAAAGTGGACAAGTACGAGTGATGGAGCTTGAAGGACATTCAAGCAGAGCCAGAGGTTAAATGGTTTATATATATATATATATATATATATATATAAATTATAAATCTGACCTGGTGAGACACTAAGAAGCAACGGAGCCTTCTGAGAGACTAAGCTGAGACTGAATACTGAAAGACACCTCGCCACTAAAGGAGTGTCTGTGTGTGTGTGTGTGGGGGGTTTAACAGTGTGTATCTGCGTGTGTCTCATGCATGTGTAATTCTCACGTGTGTGTATGTCAGTGTGTGTGTGTGTGTGTGTGTGTGTGTGTGTGTGTGTGTGTGTGGGGGGGGGTATGTGTGTCAGTGTCTGTCAGCTTTTCTGGGTGCGTATGTCGGTTTGTGTTTGTGTGAGTGGGTGTGTGTGTGTGTGTGTGTGTGTGTGTGTGTGTGTGTGTGTGTGTGTGTGTGTGTGTGTGGAAGAGTGTATTTTTAGCAGCTGACAGACAGTGCAGAGGAGTTGCAGACAGACTTGGAAGAAAGCCCAGGACGCAAGGCCAGAGAGACAAGATCATTGGCTGAAAATGGCATTAATGGACAGCCGACACACCCACACACACACACACACACACACACAAAAAATACACTCCTATAAATGGTAAATGGTCCTCATTTATATAGCGCTTTTACACACACACACACACACAGACACACACACCACACACACAACGCACATACACACAAACATCCGAGACACACACACACCCACCCACACACACACACACACACACGTGTAAGGAGGCTGCAAGCAACCATCAGTTATTGCAGTCTATTCCTGGAGGCAATTATAAGGGTGTGGTTTGTGTGCTTAGACCTGTAAAATTAACAAAGTTCCAATGCTTTAATAAAATGGAATCCTTCTGGTATATTAATCATATCTTTCACAGCAACATTTTATCCGTCGTTGCTGTCGTCTGCGGTTAAGTTATCGGATGACGGGTAGCCTACTGATTCAGCTACTAACCACATTGTGCTCTCCCAGGCCAGTGGGTGGAAACAAGCCTGGTTCATGTGTCTGAGTGCTGCTGTGTCTGCTTCAAAGCCCCTCAGACGGGCCTCTTCCTGGATTCCAAATGGGGTAAAATCTACTGGGTACAAATGTGCTGCGGCTCCCTTAGGATTTGCTCTATGCCTGTGTTCTCTTGTTCCATTACTTCTACGCTCGGTTTTTTGGTGGGATATTTATTTTTACACGTGTGTTCCTCAGCAGGATGCACTGAAAGATTTGCTTCGCAAAAAACTTGTGACCACCGTGTCACAGCTAGGACCTCTGTCTGAGCCTGACAACGAGGAGGGATCATCCTCGTGATCCGGTTGCAGGGAACAGGTATAGGAACAGAGATAAAACAAAGGAATGGCTTCAATAGATCAGGCTATAGAATTGATCTAAAACATAGGGGCCAATCAATGAAACATGATGATACGATCAGGAGAAGGAAAATTGGGCAATGAAACAAATCTTAAATCAAAAACATAAAGGATCATGGCTTAGATGGTCAAGTAACATGCTTAATAGGGATGTCCCGATCTCATTTTTTAGCTCCCGATCCGATTCCGATATTTTCATATTGCTCCCGATCCGATCCCGATATTTCCTGATACTGGTTTTCCGATACCGATTTCCGATATCACTTTTTGTGTTGGCATTGACATGCATCCAAGCTGTGCTCAATAGCTTTTATTCTCTCACTTGTAAATAAGAGGTTTTTTTAAAGGGTACGTGTTGGGAACGTTACTAACGGAGTTAGTAACTGAATTACGCTATAATAAAAGTATCTAGTTACCAGGGAAAGTAATTATTTGCGTTACTGTAAAAAAAAAAAAAAAAGTAGCTTTATAGATGCGTGTGTCGTTGTGGACACGGACGTGTGTCCGCTCCACTTTTCCAACTCGCTAATGGCGGCTGATGCAATAGGACAACAACGACAAACAAACGTAACAATGGAATTATGGGATATATTAAATATGGATCGGCCATGAAATTGAATTAGATCGGCCGATCCCGATTGACCTTAAAAACCCTGTATTGGGCCCGATCCAATCCGGGATCGGGCCATCCCTAATCCCTAACATCCCTAATGCTTAATATATAATATGATCAGATACAATTACATGTGTTCTTTAACACAAAACCAAACAATTCATATGAAGCAGCATTGGTTTAAATAAACTATTTGGCTCTGTTAGGTCTGATTTAAAAGCTATTATATGTGTGTCATCTTTTATAAATCCCTTATCCTTCTGTCAGCAATTAGTGAGTGAAATGACAGCTTGGTAATTTCTGCCCAATCTGGCCATCCTTTCCTTTGATTGGTTTGGGGATTCAAGCTTGCTGATCAATCACATGTGTGTGAAATGCAACTCTGCTCAATGGCAGAGAAACCTATATTGAGGGAGGGACGTTTTCTTGGTTTTCTAGTTTCAAACACTCTCTTCTGCACTTTTTATGCTCTCTCTCTCTCTCTCTGTTTCATCTCTCGCATCTAGACCACAGCACCTTTATCCACAGCATCAGTTATTCTGTTTGTGACAAGAAACGGCGTATTGTCCCACATGGTCCGCCTCAATGACTTCATGGCGTGAAATGCTCCATGGTCATAATGTGTCATCATCGCGGTCTGAATATCAAGTGTGTGTGGCTGAACGTGTATGTGTGCACGCCCCATCGTTGCATGCATGGGTCTGTGAGTGTGGGTGTGGCCCATGCGTGTTTGTGTGCGTGTTCATCGTCACTGAGGGTTTGATGTGTGGGGCTTACTCCCCCGCCTTGATTCAGCACTCGATCAATTGGCACCCTCCCCGGTTGTCCACTTGACTTCTCTGTGTAATCTTGTGTTCCTATGAGTGCTCATCAGGAGATTACCTGCCTCCTGTCTCGCCGTCTTCATGTCCTCTATACGCCGTCGGCTCTGAAACATAACCTTTTTCATTCCCTCTTCTTGATGATGCTCTACAGTTTTAGCCTTAAGCCGGCATCTCCCTTTCGAGTTCAGCCGAGTCGCTGTAGCATCGCCGTGTGGAAGAGCCATGTTTGAAACTCGCAAAGGAATCGCTTTAGGTTTTCCTCCCGTTTCTCGCGCCTCGGTCCTGATTCCACCAAGATTAGGTAGATGAATACTTTATTGATCCACAGGGGGAATTCAAAGTCACAGTAGCGTCAACACGTCACGCACAGCATGTGCATAAATCATAAACAAGATGATAAAAAAATTTAATAAATATCCACATGGATAATATGGATGATACAATATATGCTAAGGTGTTCTTGGATGATGTGACAATATACAAATTAAAAGAGATAAAAACAAACACGTGACGGACAAGCTACTGAGAAGGCTGCCACTCTTCGAGAACGCCGGAAACGAGCCTATACAGTATATGATTCACGCCTCCTTTCTTCATGGATAACAACACCTCGGCTGTCATTCTGCGATTCTCATCATTATTTCTCCTTTCTGTGTCCAGAAACTGGCCACCGCAGCAGAGATCCTGCAGATGGAGCACCAGTGGAAAGATGAGTTTGAGGTAACAAACAGCATACATTTATATTTGTCCGCTCCAAATACAGGGAGATATTGTGACATTTCATTATACGATTGCTATAAATAAATGGTTAACTGCAGAGAACAGTTGATAGAATGTTCCCGGCAATAAACCCTGTTGGCCAATACACTAACTGTTCATTAAATGATATTGGCCATTAAATTCTCATCTATTGTGAATGGCTTCTTGCTTTCTGTGGGTTACTGTGTCATGCTGCTCAACTGCACAGTAAATTGGAGCACATATTATTTTTGGTAGCTGTATGTATTAGCATTGGATTAGCATACTGCTATTTCATTCGCACAAAAAACAAATTAATTCAACATGATCAATTATAGTTGGCTGCATGGCAATATTAGAAAACAGAATAAAGAATTGTATTCAAACTGTTTTACAACTACATTCAATATAGTTGCAGCTGGGAGCATAATTTTTATGCTAAGTTTTGTTTATTTTAGAAGAAATGAAGGAAATTAATCCCTGACAAACCCCCCAACAATTTCTCCCTAGTAATGTATAAGTTTAATATCAGAGAAGGCTTCTGGGCTAACAAATTAATAAAGAAGTGGAAATGAATAACATTGTTGCATAATGTAGCCTATTACTAAATCTCCAAAGTATTGTAGATAGTTTTTAAGTTTTTACCAGTGAATTAATACAGCACTTATTATATTTGTAAATTGCATTAGTAAATTGTAACAGGCCTATTTTCGTAAATTAATAAAATCCTGTCAATGAATTCAAGTCAATTATTTCTTAACTCGTACATGACGGAAGTGTTGAAGTCATTTTGCATGTTTTCTATATTTGTTTATGATGCTAAGGTTATGATGTGATATTGTTTTTGTTTTTGTTAATTGATGTGACCATGTGTATGTCGTGATCTAGAGGTGTGGTGAAGCCCTTTAATCAGGCTCAGGTGCATGCTGAGGAGAGAGTGGAAGGGCAAACTGTTGTTCAACCGCACATCAAACCCTTTTCAAAGCTTTTTTGTTTTTTTATTGACTTTACTTTTGACTTAAAATAATAGTTTTACGATTCCCAGCGAGTGTGTGTTGTCTTTTACTGACCACTCTTACAGGAAGTGCTGTATTTGTAAGCCGTTAAGTGTGTGTGTGCATGATTTCTCCTAACCATCTGGTGTGCACAGGATGGGGAGATTGCCTACTACAACGCAAAGGATAACGTGAGTGTATTCTCTCTTCCACCACCCTTTCATTTCCTCTCCTCTTTCCACACTGTTCATTTCCCTATAGTTCTTTCTCTTTCTTTCTTCTGCATCATTTTCAAATGCTACCGTCTCTGTCGTGTTCACTTCCTCCAAAGGCTGACTGAATATGTTACACACATGGGCATGCACACACACACATGCATGCACACACACACACACACATGCATGCACACACACACACACACACACACACTCCCCCCCCCATCCCTCCCAGGTGACGAGGACTGTGCCATATTTCTACTCTAATTGACGGATGAGATGTATGAGCCGGCTACACGGCTGCTTTATTAACAAACCTCTGTTCACCCTCTCCCTCTCTCTCCAGCTCTCTCTGTCTCTCCTACACGCTCCCTCTCTCAATCTCCCTCCATCCCTCTCTATCTCTCTCACACGTACCCTCTCTCTTGTATTCACTCAAACTATTGCCTCTCTCCCTCTCTTTTTCTCCTGCTCTCGCTCTTGCTCGCTCTAGCTCTCTCTCTTTCTCTTTCTCTTTCTCTCTCTCTCTCTTTCTCTTTCTCTCTCTCTTTCTCTCCCATTTCTCTCTCTCTCTCTCTCTCTTTCTCTCCCCCCCCTCTCTCTCTCTCTCTCTTTCTCTTTCTCTCTCTCTCCCCTTTCTCTCTCTCTCTTTCTCTCTCTCTCTCTCTCTCTCTCTCTCTCTCTCTCTCTCTCTCTCTCTCTCTCCCTCTCTCTCTCACACAGACACACTATCACACTCTTGATCTCAGTTTCTCTCCTTGTGTTTTTCTCTAAATATATCTCCATTTCATCGTCTCCCTCACGCTCTCTCTGTCTCTCTCCCTCCCCCCCTCTTTCGCTCTCTCCCTCTCCCTCCCGCGCTCGCACCTTTGCGCTGCCTGCTGTCATTTATATCCCTGTCTATATGCTTCTCATTGAGATCGTTCGGTGAATGCTCAGTTACACTCATAAATCTCCAGCTAAGCCACCAGGGGTGCTGGTGATAGTGTGGGGTGTCTACTCCGCTCCGCTGATGAAGTTGATAAGTGGGGAGAGGGGCCGATTGCAACGCATTGTTATTGTACTGTTATTATAGAGTGCGATCGGAGGAGGGATTTGTACACACCCTGTCACTCCGAGGGCATCGTCGCGCGAAAGCACAGGTGTCGCGCATCACACTTATTGTGCGCCTGCTACTTTAATGCCTATATTCATAGATGTAGGCGTTGTCATTTTGGACCCTTTGCTGTGCTATGTCAACATCGCCTCCATACGGGCGAGGGGTGTTGACAAATCCAAGTAAACCAGGGAGCTGTGTCTTTTCCCGGACAAAAAAAGCTATGTTGTTAACATTTCTCAACCGATGTCAATGAGTCGTCTTCATAATTATATTTTATTGTATTATGTATGTTTCATCCGAATAAATATATATGAAAGATATATAGATGTACATATTATTATTTTTACTCTACGTAGATCAGAAATCCTTGCATAAAAACGGCTCATTGAAATCAATTGCGAATTGTTCTAATGCAGATATAACAATCCTCCAGAGAAAAAGCGCAGCTCACCCCGTTTATTTGGGTTTGATTACCTCGCCAAAATGGCGGCCACATTGACGTACGATCCAAAGACCAATGCGGCGTCTCTGTAAATATGCTTTTACGTACACCAGGGAACAGGGACTAGAATTATATTCACTAGTTTAGTTGTGTACCCTTACCCTTTAAAGACAGGAGCAGACCTATGGTGTTATGAGCAACTCTTGTGTTTGTTGCAAATAGTGGATTTGTTGTTTATTGAACGTGTGCTAGCGATGTGATGCTCATTCCTCCGTTGCATGGATCCAGCTTCTTTTGTTGTGATTTGGTGACATTTTTAGAGGAGGATTTGATACAAAATATTTAACATGCTGCCTCATATAATCTCACAGCTGGACGTGAACGAAACCCAAGGCAGGAAGAACCGGATCCGTCCGGAGTTCAGACAGGACTCCTCCTTTAAACGCCTGACCGATCACAACCACACAGCCGTGCACATCCCCACGGACATCTACGATGGCTGTGAGTACACTAGTACTCTATTTCTCTCTCTCTCTCTCTCTCTCTCTCTCTCTCTCTCTCTCTCTCTCTCTCTCTCTCTCTCTCTTTCGTGTACACACACACAGACACACACACACACACACACACACACAGACACACACACACACACACACACACACACACACTCACTCAACATGCAACGTGCAAGCAATCCCCAACAAACACACAAATGCGTGCACACACATTCATTGTCACTACCGGTAACCATGGATACTATACAACAAGCCCTAATGAAATGTGGTGCGTGTGTGTGATGACAATGTGCACTTGGTGGGTTGAATCATCATTCACCAAAATGCCACAATGTAATATATGAGGCTTCTCCACTTTCTGTCCCAGGGATTAGGTGTGTGTCCTTGGAATACTCTGAGGCAGGGAGGGCTAGATGCTGTAACTCAGACCATGAGTACATCTCTGACAGAAATATGTATACAGCATTATACATCTACATAAAGCTATATATATACATATCTACATATACACAGGAACACACACACACACACCAACACACGCACCATTCGATGGCCTCAATAGATGGAGACACGGGGTATAATGTTTGTCCTGGGAGCTGAACGGACACAGGTGTTATTTACCTGCATAGTTTACAATAATGTGTTCCACCTGAGGCCTTCTGACATTAGCCTGGTTCACATCAAATGAAATGCCAGTCCAGAGAATTTGCAGACAGACCCGACTGTGGCCTGAATTATAAATTATGTTTGCATAAGTTTTCGCCTCCGTGTGTGTGTGTGTGTGTGTGTGTCTGTGTGTGTGGGTGTGGGTGGGTCAGTGTCTACCCTAACGCTGGTTACAAGCCTGTCTCCAAGGAAATTTGGCATCATTTTTGTGATGCCGCCCACTTATCGGGTGATTTCACAGACAAATCAAAAACACGGCCATGATTAAAAAAAGGAAAACTCTAGCCCTGGTTCCCCAAATGGAGGTGGTGATTCTGTTGCACAGGTCGGGATTGTTTCACCACGCACAGAACGCTGTTAGTGACGCACCTCTGGACTCACTTTCTCACTTGTTCTCCCCACTCCTCCGTACAACCGCTCCTTAACCACCGTAACGGTGCGCATGTCCTCCCTGCAGCCCCCAGACGTTTAGTTTAGAGTTTTGACAGGGCTTTACCGCCATGTATGTGGGTGGGTTTGAAACGTTGCAGTATCTCTGGTGTGAGTGTGTGGGCTGGGTGTCGTAAGGCCCCTGACACAAGGGGACTCACGGTGATTTGGTTCCTGTGATGAGAATGCATTGGGTTGGCACTGCGGTCAGAGCACAGCCAGGGCTGTGATGTGACCTATAGGAATGGGAGCAGCGACGGTATAGGCATGTGAATTTGTTTCTGTGTGCCTGTATGTGTGCACCCGTGTGTGTGTGTGTGTGTGTGTGTGTCTGTGTGTGTTTGTGTATGTGCCTTTGTGTGTGGGTGAGGGATTGTGTGTATGTGCGTATAGGGCTCTGATTGAATGTATGCATGCAGTACTGTCTGTTTTCTGTTGCCAGCGGAAGATTAATGGTTATGGGTTAACAACTCTTTCAAATTGATCTGAAATCTATAAATGTTCAGCACGAAGCTCCTCCTCCCCGGCAGAGAGGACAAAATTGGACCTACCGCGCAAAGTGGGAGGTCAATGGTCCCGGAGTGACTGTAAATAGGATAGATGGTGACGTAAAGATGCCAAGACATCATGCATATGAACTAAGTCAATGACTGAGTTTGTACCTGGAGACACAGGCAGAAAGAGGGGGAGGGAGAGAACATGACGTAATGATAAACAAGAAAAATGGAGGAAAAATGAGATTGAACTGAATATATAATGTTTTAAAACCGCTCTATTTTTTTTTCCAGTAAAACTCCAATATGTAATCTGTGTCCTGGCCGGGGGGCTGTGGATCCGTCATGGAAATGAATCTTCAGGAAGCTATTGGTTACCGTAGCATGAGATACTTCACCTCTCCCGCGTCCGTTTGAGGCTGCCATAGCTGCTTCCTACTGGGGATAACCCACTGGTCTGTGGGTCTGTTCATCTGTCTGTCTGACTATTTTATTCATCTATCTATCTACCTGGCTATCTTTCTGGGATGTATTATAGAGATGTAATCGGCGGTCTGTCTGTCTCTCTATCTCTCCTCTCTGTACATATCGATCAGATGTTATTATATTCACATAGGTATCTGGGGCTTTGTTTAAGCTGTTGGAATGCATTAGCAGTTTTTGCGCACATCAAAGTGTCACGTCCGACTCAGTTCAGTCAACCAATCAATCACACACTGTACACAAACTCTAACACGCCGTGGGAGGGAGAGATATTGGCATAGGGGAAGGATGAGAGAGAGAGAGAGAGAGAGAGAGAGAGAGAGAGAGAGAGAGAGAGAGAGAGAGAGCGAGAGTGTACATTGGGATGAAGACACAAAGGAGGAAGTGGGATTGTGTGTGTGTGTGTGTGTGTGTGTGTGTGTGTGTGTGTGTGTGTGTGTGTGTGAGATGTGACGCTAGCCTGACCTCGAGGTGTCTGGCTGCTGGGTCTTTACATTCATGATGCCTGTCGTCCCTCACGTCAAAGATCAATCTTCAAATGACATACACACACAGGCACGCACACATGCACAAGCACGCATAAGCACACACCCATCCAACTGCACACACACGTACACACCCACCCACGCACACACAAATTGGCAACATACAAATTTTTATAGATTTCGCGTCTTCATTCCCTCTCGGATTGACAGATGCTGTGTACTAAAAGGGCACATTTGGTTGCTGGGCAACCAAAAATAACCACAATCTCAGAGTTGACGACAGATGGATGTAGCCAGTTTCGTAATAAGGCTATCCTATGTGAAGTTACAACGACAGATGGCTGTCTTCCTATAGCTGAGCAAGGTCAGTCATCACAATGAAAATAGCCATGTGAATATGAACAATGAGAATATTAGTTGAAGGTCAGAATCCATGGCTTCCTTCTGAGTTACAATTTTGTTACTTTATTGTTATAACGTTCCAATGGAATAGTGTGTGTGGCTGCTGTGGGGTGTGGTGCGTGTGGGCGTTTCACATTGCTTCATGGGTCCCAGTGGTCTAGTGGTGGAGGTCTCCAGTGCTCAATACACACATACGCACGTAGGCACACACACGCACACACGCGCACGCACGCACACACACAGGCACACACACCCACACACCCACACGCACATAGGCACACACACGCACGCACACACACACACACACACACACACACACACACACACACACACACACACACACACACACACACACACACAGAAACACACAAACATTGCATGTAGACATGTAGCACATTATGTTGATTCTCAGTGTGTCTATTTATATGTGTTTGTGTGTGTCCAGCCACCATCGTGCTGAATGAGCTGTACTGGACGGAGGCGTTGGCAGACGTCTTCAAGAGGAACAGGGAGGACGACCCCACCCTGCTCTGGCAGGTCTTTGGCAGTGCCACGGGATTGGCTCGCTACTTCCCAGGTAACCACACCCACCCGACTATGACCCCAGTAGATACATCCCCAATAGTACATTCCCTTATGTCCCCATTCTGGTCAATTTGTTTGTCAGGTGTTTTTGTGTGTGAGTGTGTGTGTGTGTGTGTGTGTGTGTGTGTGTGTGTGTGTGTGTGTGTGCCTCATACATCTGCTGTATCAGCACACATGTTCTAACGTGGCATGCCACGGTGTCATATCATCGTTAGAAGTCTAGAAGTCTCCCACTCCTCCAGTGATAGTGAGTTTTATTTATGCCCTGCAATTTATATTCATAAGATTCTCTGTCATCATGGGTCGCTTTATGAGGAACGTTTATGTATAATATTTATGAAGTTTCATTTGGCCCCGGGAAGCTCCTGCCTGTTCCTATCCCTCCCTCTGTATAGCACACACACGACTAGCACTAGCAAGGCTTCCTTTTATTCTACATTTCTGCTTTTTTAGGTTGTTTTTTTTGCAACAGTATTTTGTCATTTCAATCATTTAATTTCATGTTTTGTCCCGGTTCCAAAGAATCCATGACGGCGATTGACGTGTGGTGTCAAGTCGAGATCACAAGGGCTATGTCAACACTTGACGTCTCGATTTAGAACGTTTGAATATAACCAGTGTCAGAGGGAAGGAAGTGAGCTTAACCAATCGTACACTCTTATACTTTATTGTTAACCTATACACGGTTTACCTTCCCTTAGCTTCGCCATGGATGGACGTGCGCAAGACCCCCAGTAAGATTGACCTGTACGACGTGCGCCGGAGACCATGGTGAGACACATCTCTCCACCCTGAGGACCTCTTCATCCAATAACAAAAAAAATAACAAACCTTGAAAGGAATAACTCCAGTAAAATCAAACGTATACATTCGCAACGTGATTCCTAATCGGGCATTGCAGACGCTCATAAAGACCGTTTTGCACCCAAGGGCGTGGAGACAGTGTTTGTGTGTGTGTGTATTTGCTACGATGAATCTGCTTCACGTACGATAATTGTCGTTGCCTTAGGTACATCCAAGGTGCTGCCTCACCCAAAGACATGCTGATCCTGGTGGATGCGTGAGTGACTCCGCACACACACACACACACACACACACACCCAAGACACACACACACACACACACACACACACACACAGGTGCACCATCTCGACCATTGATCTCTTTGCTTTGTTATCATCACATCATGATAGCGCCTGATTAGAATGTAACACTCGCCACTGTCTGCCTCCGGTCCATATTTCCCAGAGGCGGAGGAGGTTCTTAATTACATTCAGAGGAAAGCTCAGCGAAGGGATAATTGAGAGTGGGAGGAGGTCGTTGCAGCCAGCCAGAGAGAGAGAGGAGAAGACGAGGGGATTATGACTTCTGGGGGGGGGGGGGGTCTTTGTTTCTTCATGCAGGAGCGGCAGCGTGTCGGGCTTGACGCTCAAGCTCATTCGGACCTCCGTGATTGAGATGCTGGACACCCTGTCCGACGACGATTACGTCAACGTGGTCTACGTGAGTACTACTCGGCGGCAGCTGCTCCGTGATGTGACGGGGGGGGGGTCTTGAAGTCGTTGTGGGTTTCACACTCCATGATTGATCGGCGTCAAGGGGTTACTCATCACAAGGTGTGACCTCGGGAGGGGGGAGGTCACACCTCCTGGGTTGTCACCTCCCGGGTTGTGTCACACCTCCACCTCCTGGGTTACCAGGAGGTGGTTCCTCTGAGGAGGGGAAGGGGGGGGGGGGCTGGGTTGCAGGGGAGGGTCTTTTAAGAGGAAGGCGAATGGGGAAATTGAGATGTGGAATTAGAAATGTTGCTGACGGAGAATTCTCCAGTAAACGGGTGTTATGTCTCTCACGCACGCACACACAGACACACACACAGGTGAGGTGAGATGGATGAGGAGTAATGAAATATGGATTTCTCCTGGGCTTGCTACTGTGAAACAGGTCTGTAATGAAAGAGCCAATAGAACTCTATTGGCTGGACAGGATTAAACCCTGCCTTACATGCCCCCCCCAACCCGACCATTTACCAGAGCGGGCGCGCTTGTGTGTGTGTGCGTGTGTGTGTGCATGTGTGCATGCGTGTGTGTGTGTGTGTGTGTGTGTGTGTGTGTGTGCGTGCATGCAGGCATGCGTGTACACCTGTGTTGGTGTGTGTGTGTGTCTAAAAGGGATGAAAGTGTCCCTGAGCACCTGAAACCAGAGTGCCTAGTCACTGGACACATCTGTCCAGCCATTCATCACCACCTCCATCTCTCCATCTCCTCACCATTCATCACTCACTCACAGCACTCTGCTGCATTTCACCGTGCGGCCACGACCATCTCTTCTGTCAATAAAGGGTTTCTCCATTTCTCTCTCTCTCTCTCTCTCTCTCTCTCTCTCTCTCTCTCACTCACTCTCACTATCTCTGTCTCTTTCTCTCTCCTTTCTCTACATCTCTCTCGCTTTATTTTAAAAGAACCGCCCTACTTTTTATTTATAAATTTCTAACAACTCTTCTCAAACACAGATCTGTTGGCTCTTCCCTTCCCTTCTCTCTCGCTCTTTCTCTCTGTATATATGCATTTATCTTGTGTTAATGTAAAGCAGGAGATTATACACAGATCTAATTGTGCAGGTATGAATGTATGTAGTTGTCTGCTGATGGATTAATGAGCGTGGATTGCTGGGTGTTAGAAGTTGACTGGGGGCCGGCCACACACACACACACGCATGCACGCACACACACACACACACACACACACACACACACACACACACACACACACACACACACACAACCCTATGTCTGAGGCCTTAAGGGTGTTGTAACCTGACACTAAATCATTCATCGCTGATATTACCCATTAATCCTCACTCATTAACAGAAGCCCAGGGACCAGCTTGGCATTTGGTCAAAGAAGATGTTCACAGACACACACAACCATGCGCGCACACACACACACACACACACACACACACACACACACACACACACGCACACACGCACACACACGCACACGCACACACCCCATGGACTGGTGGACAGATGCAGATGGCAGGTCTCTGTCTCTCTTGCTCACGCTCCTACTCTCGCCTTCTCTCTCGACCGAGTCTTTGAAATCCCTGGTCCTCTACCATTTCAACCTGCCAAATCCTAACTCCTTAGGGACAGTGTCACTGCATTCCAGTCAGTCCAGTGGACCAAGCAGGGCCGAGCAGAGCAGTGACTCCACCGGGATTGGGGCTTGTGCAGATTACTCCCCTTCTCCACCTCCCGTGTGCCACTACTAATCCCCCCTTAGTCCCCAAAACCTGAACCCTCACACAAACAGACACAGGGACCCGCTGTAATAGGATCACAAGAAAGTAAGGGGAATTGAGATATGAGATATTATTCAACTCCCAACGGGGACGCACTGGAAGACCAAACAATGTGTGTGTGTGTGTGCATTGTTTGGTCTTCAAGTGCATGCACACACACACACACACAGACAGCCACACCTCAGTATTTGCAAGACCCATCCTTCATTTGCAGCATTTGTCAACAAGCCTCAATAGCGCAATATTGCCCTTAGTCCCTTTGGCGGCTACTGTCAATGGATATGGGAACACACACACACACACACACACACACACACACACACACACACACATACACACACACACACACACACACACACACTGTCACGTATCAAAACGTAACATCAAGCACAACACACAAGCACGCCTATGCGGATGGCCACCCAGTGAGACGGCTATCAGTGCACTGCTATCTGCATGGCCGTGTGGATCTGTAGTTCCCCAGTGCCTCTGAGCCCCAGAGACACATTGGCCAGGCGTGATCGATGAGTTGCAGTGTTGTTCTCGCAGGGTTCCCGAAACACAGAGAAACCGCAAAAGGGCTGCACCGCGCTGCCCTTTGGTTCTGTGTTTTTTCTCTTTCCTGTGTGTCTTCTTCTTTCCGTCTTTCTGTCTTCATCTCCATGCATGTGCCTGTCTGTTGTGTGTGTGTGTGTGTGTGTGTGTGTGTGTGTGTGTGTGTGTGTGTGTGTGTGTGTGTGTGTGTGTGTGTGTGTGTGTGTGTTTGTGTGTGTGTGTGTGTGTGTGTGTGGGGGTGTGTGCGTATCAGTGTTAGACATTGTGCTCATCTCCGGTTAGATTGTGTTCTTAAAAACCTGGCTCCTTTTCTTCCGAAGCGAACGGTGTTTCCATGGGTACCAGATCACTGAGCTTGCAGGATGTGGAGCAATTAGTGACTCCTGATGAATGTGTCTGTTTACCACTGACTCATTATAGCCAAGGCCAAACACAGATATGGGTGGATGGAAGTGTGTGTGTGTGTGTGTGTGTGTGTGTGTGTGTGTGTGTGTGTGTGTGTGTGTGTGTCCGCGCTTGAGGACAGTTTCATAGAAATGAGTATCCTTGTGTTTTGTGATGCTGGGGCTTTTTTTGGGGTTCATGGTTGGCAACTCTGCCTCTAGTCGTGTCCTCAAATGCTATTTAGTAATTATAATCATAACAATCCATCTATACAGCGCTTTTCAAGACAGCCGATGTGCTTTACATAGGATGGAGCTCGAGACCTAGCTAGACACCAGAGACTCAAGACCGATCTCCTTGTGTTCACTGGTTTGCCTCCCAGTTCAACACCAGGGTAGAGATAGCGGGCTGCTTCGACCACCTGGTCCAGGCCAACGTCAGGAACAAGAAGCTGCTGAAAGATGCCGTCCAGGAGATCAAAGCCAAGGGCATCACCAACTACACCAAAGGATTTGAGTTTGCTTTCGAGCAACTCTCCGTGGTGAGAATATGTTTTCATGCAAATGCAGAATGATGCAATATAAGGTGTATGTGGATGAGAGGTCAACAGTGAGACAATAGTGTGTGAATAAGGGGCAGGGAAAGGGGGGTCACTACAATGAGAGCAATGATCAATGATATGCATAGGATGCATACAATGATTCTCCTTTGAATTCTGCAAAAAATGGTCAAACACTGCCATCTGGTGGTGGACCATGTTGTCACCCTCTCTATGTCTGCGTTTGCTCTGGCTACTCAGCTATTCGATCTGCGTATTTGGGACAGGATGAGGGTGATTAAAAAAATGTTTTTTTAATTTGAAAAACCTTTAATTTAAAAAAAATGGAATTAAAAAACTGCCATATGTGGGGTCAAATACCAAGCCATATCTATCCCCTGACTCACCGGAAATAGTCCGGAGAGAGGTAGTCGATGAGCATGTTTGACTTCTTACATCCAACATGTTGGGGAATGCAATTGTAAAACCTGTTACACCTCTTAATAAACCTGTGTTAAACTGCTGCATGGTATTGTAATAACTGCATTCCACACTCTCACAACACTTGTTCTATATAAGTCGTGTCCTCTGGGTGAACAGTGAACACAAACTCCTTGTCCTTGAAGCATAGAAAAGTCGACGACACGAGCGCAACATGCACTCCGTCACGAGCCGCGACCGCTTGTTAGCATGCCAACCGTATCCACATTCACGTACGACACTCTGTGCCCTTACGTTTATATGTACGTGTCAACACATTACAAACAAACAAACAAGCATGATACCAATATGCAATGTACTGTGAACCCGAGAGCCAACGTTCTTGGCTTCTACGGAGTGTGATTACCCTTAAGCCACCCACAGCATGGAACGATATTACCAGTGTGCATTCACGGCTCACAGCCGTGGAAGCGGTGGTCACGGAATTGTATCTTCCGGTATGGAGTTGCCATTGTGTTTGTTTTGGTGTCGGTTCAACGTCATTGTCGGGAGATGCCGGCGTGATGCGCGTGTTGTTCTCTGTTTAGACAAACGTCAGCAGAGCCAACTGCAACAACATCATCATGCTGTTTACGGACGGGGGAGAGGAGAGAGCTCAGGCCATCCTGGAGAAATACAACACTGACAAGAAAGTAGGTAAACACACACGCAGGCACACAGACACAGACGCACGCACGCACACACACACACACACACACACACACACACACACACACACACACACACACACACGTGCGCACAGACACACGCAGGCAGACACACACATGCACACTTGCACAAACAAACACAGATGCCAAAACAAACACACACACACACACACACACACACACACACACACAATAGCTTATGAAACAGTAGGCTGAGTGAGTTACTTTAATGTGGGTTGATGGGCTCTCTCCACAGTTTTACAAGACACAGCTTTTTGGAGCTCCCTGTGGATTTGATCTTCCGTCTGCACATCCTTTCTAAAGCATCCACGTGTGTGTGTGTGTGTGTGTGTGTGTGTGTGTGTATTTTCCTTGTGCAAATTCTCTGGAGTAGAAACACAAATACTTTACATGCATAGATGCACACATGTATAATTGATCCATATACACTATGATCTATTATTCTGCATAGGTCCCTGTTAGCTCAACTAATACCGGTACCTCACATTTCTGAGTGTCTATATATATATATATATA
>NW_028178268.1:0-9143 GCF_964030765.1 Micromesistius poutassou | reverse complement strand
AATGTGAAGCGACTCCACGTTGCGGTGAGGAGACGGCTGTGTCGGGTTCTACTCCCCGTCGGTGTCCATACTCCGGATCGTACCATCTCCTAAACCCCTTCTTCCTCCCCCCCCCCCCCCCCCCCCCCCCCGACAGGAGGCGGGTAGTCGGGCCGTGTCCCTAAAACGGTCCAATCAGGTTAGAGGTCTTCGACACTCTCGCTCGGTGAGTGTCCAATGAGCAGCCCCCTTTTGCCTCAGGTGTCGCCGGGTCGCCGTGCAGCAGTTGGTTTGGTTCTGTCGGTTTGTTTTGGTTTCCCGTCCGTCATTCCGTTCCTTGCTTGCCCCCCTCGCCCATCGGAATGCGTCGCCACATCTCCATGGCGACGCCGCTGCGGTCGTTGTCCAAAGATTCAACACGTAATCTTTATCTCCATTTTCAGAGTCAACACCCCCCCTCCCCCTCCTCCCCCTCTCCCTTCCCCCTCCCCCCCTCTCCCCTCCCCCCCCCTCCCCCCCCGCCTCCCCCTCCCCCTCCCCCGACGCACATCTTCAACGACAGTAGAAGTCGACGCATGAGACTCGTCCATTTATCCTATTCTGGATATGTTGTGTTTTTCCTTTATTCTCTCTCTCTCTCTCTCTCTCTCTCTCTCTCTCTCTCTCCCCCCCCTCTCTCTCCCTCTCTCTCTCTCTCTCCCCCCTCCCCCCCTCTCTCTCTCCCCCCCTCTCTCTCTCTCTCCCCCTCTCTCTCTCTCTCTCTCTCCCCATCTCTCCCTCTCTCTCTCTCTCTCTGTCTCTATCTCTCGCTCTCTCTCCCCCCCTCTCTCCCTCTCTCTCTCTCTCTCTCTGTCTCTCTCTCTCTCTCTCTCTCTCTCTCTCTCCCCATCTCTCCCTCTCTCTCTCCCCCCTCCCCCCCTCTCCCCCCCTCTCTCTCTCTCCCCCCCCTCTCTCTCTCTCTCCCCCCTCTCTCTCTCTCTCTCTCTCTCCCCATCTCTCCCTCTCTCTCTCTCTCTCTGTCTCTCTCTCTCTCTCTCTCTCTCTCTCTCTCTCCCCATCTCTCCCTCTCTCTCTCTCTGTCTCTATCTCTCGCTCTCTCTCCCCCCCCCTCTCTCCCTCTCTCTCTCTCTCTCTCTGTCTCTATCTCTCGCTCTCCCTTCCCTGCCTCCCCTCCCCTCTCCCCCTCCCCCTCTCTCTCTCTCTGCATGGTTCCTCTCTGGTAGTGCGTGGTGCTCATTGTTCCGTCTCATTGTGTGGAGGGTCTCTCTGGTTCCTCTAAGCCGTGTGTTCCTCAGCCTCCATCAGGCGCTGGCAGAAACATCTAGAAGGGGCTCCGCCGGCGGAGGGGATTCCCTGCCGGCCGCTTTGTGTCATCGGGGCTCCAACGGCTCCGGCTGTTTTAACGACTAAAAGATTGACTCCCCCTTCGCCCCCCCCGCCCCGCCCACAGTGTACGATAGCGCCCACAGTGTGCGCGGTGACGGAACGCCGCCGCGCGGGAGCCTTCGACTCTTTTGTTTTTTAATTGAAAGCACATTATATATGTTAGCTAGCTCCATTATCACCTAGCTCCATTACCACCTAGACAGCTAGCTCCATTATCACCTAGACAGCTAGCTCCATTATCGGATAGCTAGCTAGCTCCATTATCGGCTAGATAGCTAGCTCCATTATAACCTAGATAGCTAGCTCCATTATCACCTAGACAGCTAGCTCCATTATCACCTAGACAGCTAGCTCCATTATCAGATAGATAGCTAGCTCCATTATCAGCTAGATAGTTAGCTCCATTATCGGCTAGATAGCTAGCTCCATTATCACCTAGACAGCTAGCTCCATTATCACCTAGACAGCTAGCTCCATTATCAGATAGATAGCTAGCTCCATTATCGGCTAGATAGTTAGCTCCAATATCGGCTAGATAGCTTACTAGCTGCTTACTAGCCGGCGTTAGAGATGGATTCATCAGAAAGGTGAATCCGTCTTAACCTCACATCTTAATGCAGACATCAATCAGCTTCAGTTTGAAAGAAAATATAAAGATAGCTTAGAGATAGCTTTGGTAGCATTCTGGCTATTGGTGAAAGTAAAAGCACTGCACAAACTATTCTGTATTGTACTATACACAGAATAGCGTGTACAGTACTGTACACACTATTGTGTGTATCGTACTGTACACACAATAGTGTGTACAGTACGATACACACAATAGCGTGTACCGTACGATACACACAATAGTGTGTATCATACGATACACACAATAGCGTGCTGCGTTCTAGGGAGCAAGTAGCATTAGCCCGGACATGAAGCTAGCCACGTTGAATGTTGATGTGGTCGTTACGGAACGCGTCGGTGTGGAACCTTCCAGAGTCACTGCACCGCATCGCAAATCCAACATTTCTCAAAGTGTTGGCCCCATGGTGCATGATCATCTATCTCCCCCCCTCACCCCACGATCACCCACTATCTCCCCCTCCCCCCCCCCCCTGTGACAGCTGCACCTCCATGTACCTGTACCACACACCACAACACAACACACACCACACACCACACTACACACCACACACCACACACTACACACTACACACCACAACACAACACACCACACACCACACTACACACCACACTACACACAACACACCACAACACACTACACACCAAACTACACACCACAACACACACCACACGTGATGGAGTCTGGCTGCGGGGGTCATGGGGACTGACACCTTCTTGTGAACGGCGGCGTTGGGCAGATGACGACCGGTCCTGAAAGTCCATCAGCGCAGAGATTCACGTGATCAGAATAAAGTGGATGATGAATGAACCAATTAACTGACACAGGAACAGACCAATTAATTAACCAATTAACTGACACAGGAACAGACCAATTAATTAACCAATTAACTGACACAGGAACAGACCAATTAATTAACCAATTAACTGACACAGGAACCAACCAATTAATTAACCAATTAACTGACACAGGAACAGACCAATTAATTAACCAATTAACTGACACAGGAACAGACCAATTAACTGACACAGGATCAGACCAATTAACTGACACAGGATCAGACCAATTAATGGACCAATTAACTTACACAGGAACAGACCAATTAATGAACCAATTAACTGACACAGGAACAAACCGATTTAAAAAAAAGTTTTTTTTCTACGTTAATACGTCAATTCACAGACCATTGAATGAACCACTTAACTGACAGACCAACGAACACACACCCCACCACACCACTGAGCGGGCCCCGGCACTGACCTCCGGCCCCCCCCCCCCACCTCCCCCCACCCCCCCCCCCCCCCCCCTCCTGTCCCCGCACAGGCGGAGTCCCACGGCAACGTGCTGCTGACCACCCTGGAGATCCACAACGAGGTGGCGGGCGGCGAGGTCACCACCAGCGTGGCGGACATCCGGAACTCTCAGTCCATGGTGCAGCTGGACAGCGCCGCCCACGTCCAGTACCGCAAGCAGAGCGGGGGGGTGGGCCCGCGCTCGGCCCGCCGCCCTTCCCTGGACCGCGCCGCCGCGCTCAAGCGCAGCCGCCTGCGCCGGCGGTCGTCCCAGCTGAAGATCAAGATCCCCGACCTGACGGACGTGAACGCCATCGACCGCTGGTCGCGGATCATCTTCCCCTCCGTGTTCTCTCTGTTCAACCTGGTGTACTGGTTGTACTACGTCTGATGCGCACCTGGTTGTACTATGTCTGATACACCTGGTGTACTGGTTGTACTACGTCTGATGGTGTACTGGTACTACGTCTGATACACCTGGTGTACTACGTCTGATACACCTGGTGTACTGGTACTACGTCTGATACACCTGGTGTACTGGTACTACGTCTGATACACCTGGTGTACTGGTACTACGTCTGATACACCTGGTGTACTGGTACTACGTCTGATACACCTGGTGTACTGGTACTACGTCTGATACACCTGGTGTACTGGTACTACGTCTGATACACCTGGTGTACTGGTACTACGTCTGATACACACCTGGTGTACTGGCTGTACTACGTCTGATCTACGCTGCTTTGGCTTCTTTTTTTTTTTCGTTTGAGGCGTGTTTGTTTGTTTGTTGTTGTCGTTTGTTGTTTGAATTTGTTGTTGTGTTTTTTTATTTATTTTTTATTTATTTTATTTTACTTTTTCCGTTGTGTTAATTTATTGAGGAAGATGCACACTGTAATGATTTAACACAACACAGACTGGGGAAGACTGTTGTTGACCCTTGGACCAACTTGTCGTTAAATATTCTTTTTATATATTTGCAGTTCATGAATCCTTCAGAGGATTCTCGACTTTGTCTGTTTATTCTGTTGTTTGTTTCCTGAGATGTTTGTACTGTAATTGGGACTTGTTAATATCGCAGCCCACAATTTAGACAAATTCCAGTTCTTAATGAATAGAACAATGCACAGCCAGTGAGTAAACAGAAAATACTTTAATTGCAAGAAGCGAAACTATAGAAAACACCAATAGCTGAAGCCTGACAACTTCTGAATTCTGTTTTCTTCATGAAATAATGAAACACATTTACAAAACACATTTTAAAAAAAAACCAGAAAATGATGAATTATGGTCCGACATTCCAAAATAGCCAAAGCCATGAATCAAACGCGTGAGTTTGACTGGTACCCTATGCAGAGTGAATGCAATGGTCAGCCATATTGAATATTAGTACTCCCTGCCTTTGGTTTTACATAGTCTTTCAAAGTGCAGGTTACAAGTTTGTTTTTTCAAAGGAATGTTTTTTTATGTGTATTTCTTTGTGTATAGCGTTGATAGTATATTTGCTATAATGGGTGATCTTTCGATGGGTCTTAATCCAAACGTTTATTTAAAGTCAAGGATCTTGGCCTCTATTCAGGATGATTGTCTCTCAGGTTTGGGATTTTGCTATTGGGTGTTTTTCAAATTTGTGGCATCATTTTTTTAATCATTTGAAACTAAAGCACAAAAAGTGATTGAAACTGCAGTTTGCATCACTCCTCCAGTGAAACATTATAGATACAGCTTTTTGAAGATATAGCACAACATAATTGCACTCTATTTCCGACTTCCAATTTTCATCAAATTCTTATAAAAAAATATATTTCATTCAAAAATAGTATTTGCTGCCAAGGGATGTGAGCCAAGAAGTTTCTCAGTGCAAGAAATATTCCAATATTTTTGTATACTGTCTCCAGGTTTATGTTTTTCATTTCTATACCTGCCAAGTGTTTCAGTGTAAGAAAAACTCAAAATGTAACTTTGTTTCTCAACTCTCCTGAAAAGATTGTCTTGTTTCTGTAACTCGGATGTGCATAGTGGAGGGAAGATAGGCATTAATTGTACATAAAAGCACATAATTGTGTACATACATTTACATATATAAATATATTCTGTGTGAACAACCAAAAATGAAAAGACAAAAAAATAATAATAACGACAGCATTGCATATCCATTCTGTGATTGTCACTGGCTCTTCAAACTAAACGTCGGAGTCTTTAGCACAAAAAAGAAAACAAAGTGATGTAAATTGAACCTACGAACTACGGCTAGAGTGCAACCGTAACCACACATATAAGAAAATGACTTTCTTTGTTCATGTTTGAGGCACATTAATCACGTTCTTGTTCAAAACACACCGATGCCCATTCAATGTTGTTCACCCTACAATGCAATGCAAGTGGATTGAAACGAGATGGACCAAGACGGCCTGTGGGTCTGTTGAAAGATAAGCACATACACCAACACTGAATGTATCAGTTATTGTTTCCCAGGCAGAGGACAATGAGCCATGGTTGTCCATTTAGTTTTTTTCTTTTTTTTAACGTTTTTACCAAATTCAGAATGTAATAAGCTCTTTTTGTCTCTCGAGACAGCGTCACATGAATAAGAAAAATATTGATGGTATACTATATGAAGCAGATGATGCATGCCTGTGTGTATGTGTGCATGAGAGAAAGACAGATAGATAGATGTATAGAGAGAGAGAGAGAGAGCAGCAACCACCAGTTCATCAGAGCAAGATATTTACTGCGCATTGGAGCTGTGTGGCTCTAGATGAATTCATTTCTGTACTGTACACTATTATGAACAAAGGTCAATGTGTGACAGTGTTGCGGTAGTAATAGTCTTCTTGTTCGGCTCTTATCAACATAAACTGTGCCAGTCCGCCACACTGTCTGTATGAAGATGTGAATTTGGGTCCTCGCAAATAACAATGTGTGTTACAAACTTTATAAGCTGGGTTGTACACAGAGAAAGATATTTTACTACTATGCTACTTCTGCGCATTTAAAGTGTGACTGTATCTGTTTTCCGATCGTACGAATGATTGACAACGTCGGCCTGCCCAGGTTGTTTCCCCCGATCGGGATCGAATACTTTTCTTCGATTTTTATTTTCAAACAAAACAAACTGTACATTCCGGTTGTTTCCAATCTGTTGGACGTCTGAGAACTGAATGTATCTTGATCGGACTGCTGCCTCCGCTCTCCTTTCCGGTGCGGGAAACCCGAAATGTCGTGCACTGGAAATGACGAAGTTTGGGTTTGGGACAACGAGATGTGTGGACAGAAACCTCCTTCCTTTTCTGATTCACAGAAATGTGTTTTCACCTCGCTGTAGAGAGGGGCTCGGATGGACGTCACTTTTCCCGAATGCGACAAATTGCCAGCTAACCGAAAAAATGTATACGTTTCCAGGCGACAAAAAAAAAAGAAGTTTTTATCGTATTATTTAGTGTGTGTGGACACTCTCATGCAAGTCGTGGATGACTTGACCTTGGTGATAAAATCTCCTGGTGTGAGGTCACAAAATCATATTTATGGCTCTCGCGAGCGAGAGACAGCGCGGTGGTGTGATGTTATTGCTCGGGACAAGGGGACAAGGGGAGTATTTCTGCCCACAATGTAACCGGCCACTCGTGCATAGTTTTATAGTTGGCCGTAAAACCTAGTTAACGTCGTAACTGGTTTACGGGGCTGGGCTTCACAGCCCATAACTCAGTCGGAGCGCTGGATCCCTTGGGAAAATAAATCAACAAATCGACCGAAAACTATCGTTTGAGAAGGAGATCCTTGCATTACTTTGAAAGCATATCACAGATTTTCTACCTGTCAACTTTGTCTTACGAAGATGCTTTTATTATTATAGATGATAATTCGTGGTTAATGACATTTTCATGCAAAATATTTTCAAAAATGTACGGGTCAATGAATTCCTACAAAATTACATTTGTAATGCATGAACTCAAGGTTAATTTTGTAGAAATTAATTTTAATTTAAAAAATAATATATCCGTCCAAAACATATGGATCTAAACGAGTTGCCAACCTATGGTGTTATGGATGACACCACACCAAGGGAGCCTGCTGTAAAAAGAAAAAAACAATGCTAATAAGAACATTTGAATGTGAAACGTTGCCACAACTTGTGCTTAGGTTAAGATTTTAAAAACTGTATCTCTCTGTATGTTTATCTTTAACCCTTTTCCAATAGATTACCATGTGACACCATCAAATAAATAAAATACATTGTAATTGGTGCGTGAATTTGTCCGTTGTGTTCCATTATCATCCAGTCATTGGGTTTTAGCACGCAAGCTACAAGCTAATAACTCCTCAGGAAAGGCTGGAACAAATCGCAGTGGCTTGTGTTGGATAGCGTCCCTTAATGCTGTTTAATGCCTCAATAACCAGCGGCATATTTTGTTGGGAGCTATGTCGTCCCATTAACTATCTTATCATCGTTACTGAAATGCTATTGAGCCCGGGGGATTAAAATAATGCGGTGTGCGCACAAAAAAGGTGTGAAGGTGTTTGAAAAGACACGCCAGGACACGGTGTGGGCGTGGGTTGAGTGCTCCGGTCAGGGACTGCTGTTAATACCAACCTACTGTCATGGCAATTTCTGTACGAAACATTGCGTCTAGGACAAAGGAGACTTCTAAATAAGAAAAAGCACACAATAGTTGTAGACAATTAACTAAGTTATTTCAAGTAACGCCTTAACAACGCCTTTTAAAATGTGATCTGCGTTTATTTGTACAAAAAAAATGCTCTGCTAGAAATGTTAACTACACGTTTAAGCTATGTTGTTATTTTAAACAAGGTCTTTATTTTATGACGAACTGAATAACATGACTCTTGTATAATCCCTAAAAGAGAGAAAAGGGGGGAAATTCTGAGTTTTTAATGACTACTTTTCAAGTATTTTGTTTGCATTATTTAAATGAGCATATTGTGAGAGTCTAATCACAGCCCTTCTTTCAGTCCTCGTTCACAACTGACTTGAACTCCAGTGTTGAGTGGGGAGTTCACAATAATACAAAAAACCCGAACAGTAGCAATGTAAGCACATGGTTGTGTCGCCGTGTGGGTGTATAATAAAATACAAACCCTGAAGCTTTATGCTGCTCTCTCCCTGACCCAAACCCCTGATCATTAATCATACAAAACTCCCTGGGGGTCCGCCTTCTATAACGTAAACAGGGGAGGCCCCCGAAGGCAAAGCGCTTCTATAATCTAACTAATCGTGACAGAGAGTCAGCACTTTTCTATTCCGGGGTTTTGGGGTCAAAGCGAGGGTTGGAGTCGCTCTGTTTTTTCCCGATAATGAGGAAAAAACTAATGATTTCCTGAAAGTCCAGACTTGAGAAGTGTAGGCATGTCGAGGCCTGTGTCAATTAACAGGGAATTAATGGAGGGCTGGAGGTGGGGGACAATTAACACCCCACAGAGAGGCTGGCCCAGAGCCTTCCGGACAGCGCGATCTACCGAGAAGCCAAACTCGCACAGCGAGCGTCCACGGCCATCAGACCGCTTATTGTTCTTAGCTATTGGGGAAGTATTGGGGAATGATTTGGAGGCCATAATATGTTTAGCGTTGATTTGTTGAATAGGCGAATGTAAGAATCAGCTAACCGGATTAGACACAAGTCTATGCTAAGTCCAAAGTGTCTTTAGAGTACCAGGAGGCCAAAGCCCAGGAAAGCGTTCCGTATCCGGGGAATAACGGGAGGAAACGTGGGAGGACCCAGGATAGAGCCCAGGGGGACACCGTTAACGATAGCGCGTTAACCCCCCGGCAGCTGTAGGTCCGGGTCACGGCCCGCTGGGTCACTGGGGCTTTGATGGGCAAGCGACCGGGGGACAGGGAC
>NW_028178269.1:0-12971 GCF_964030765.1 Micromesistius poutassou | reverse complement strand
CACACACACTCATAGACACACACAGAGAGACACATATTCATAGATACACACAGACAGACAGACAGACAGACCGGCACATATTCATAGACACACACACACACACACACACCCGCACACACACACCCACACACACCCACACACCCACACAGACCCACCCACACCCACACACCCACACACCCACACACCCACACACACACACACACACACCCACACACACCCACACACACACACACGCTGTAGTCTCCACAGATGGCGCGGTGACCTTCGTGCTCCGTACCGGGGGATCAGGTTTCCTCACCATAATTGTGTTGCAGATCCCAAAGAGCTCCGGGGGCTCGTCATATCAAATAGTAAAGAACCAAAAAATTAAAGATTCAACGGTTATACCGGACAGCTCTCACACATCCTCAAACCAACCCCCCCCCCTCCCTCCCTCCCCCGCTCCCTCCCCCACTCCCTCCCTCCCCCACCACCGCTCCGATTCGCACCGGGCTCCGGCGTTTCCTTGACGACGTGACCGTAGTTCGGAATAACTTGGCAGCGGGCCCCGCAACGTAAAGTGCGCGTAAGCACAGCGCTTGTTTGTGCTGAGCTTTTCCTCGTGAGTCGGCAGGATTCCTCCTCCCGCTGCTGACACCTTTGTGCGTACCTTTTTTTTTGTTGTTGTTGTTGTTTAACCCTGGAGAAGTTCCCATGGTGACACTATCACGTCACACCATTTCCATAACGGTTTTTCATTTTGGTACTTTTGTTTTTTAATCGCACCCCCCCTGACCCCCAAGCGGGGCCCCGTCTGTCTGTCCGACGCACAACCACGAGGCTCAACCACGCACGACCACCAATGCACGCTATAAATATAGTTTGCGGGGGCGACGCGACGCACTAAATCAATTCAGCAAGTTAGCCGCGACGAACGGCTAGCCCGTCGGCGCGCAGGCGCCCACCGCGTGGCCTTCGGCGGCGTAATTGCGATTTGTGCGTTGTGGAGGTGCCTCATCACCGCCGCCATAAACAGGATTAATCAGTGTTGGCGTCGGACACTTTAGTCCAGATGATGCCCATAATTATGGAGTAATTGGCGTGTCATCCGTACATGAGGAAGGATGACACGCACCAAGCCAGATATACACCGGCGCCTCCCTCCCTCCCTCCCCCTTCTTCCCCCCCCTCCCTCTCCTCCCCCCACCCGTCAGCCTCCTCCCCCCTTTGGTCACCACCGTGAGCTAACTCCCCCCTTCCTTGCGCCGGGAGAGAAAAGAGAGTGCGCCGATTCTCCCGGGTCCGCAAAGTCGTTTATTCACGAATTATCGGCGAGAAACGACTGCTACGTAAACAACTGCCCCTACGTCGTCACCACCCCACCCCCACCCCCCCACCACCCCCACCCCCCCCCCCACCCGCCGGCCCGCCGCTTACTCACTCGGCCGCTAACGCACTTAAGCGCTAATTCGCCCGACATTTTCATTTATTTACGCGCTAACCCACTTACTAGCGGCGCTCGCGTCGCAGCCGCGACTTACTCATTTAGCCGCCATCGGAGATGACACGGCCAAACCCCCTCTCCGCTTTTCCGCTGCTCATTTATGCACAAGGGAAGTCACTTTACGGTCACACTTGCTTAATTACCGCCGCACCTCCTTTCTTCCCCTTTCACTTCACACAATGGCGCTGTACTCTCCGTGCAGCTCAATATATATATATATATATATATATATATATATATATATATATATATATATATAGTGTGGCCTCTGCACACAATAGGAGATGGCCGAGATACCCTCAGATGTTGGGGGTCAGCCGAACCTCAACAATGGCGCTGCACTGCCCTTATCTCCCCTTGTAAACGCCGGGCAGCGGGGATAAGGCACGGCCACATTTCATGGCTCACGGGGGACGCAACCAAGGGTGTAGGTTCAGTCGTTTTTTTTACTTATTTGTCCTTGTGCTCTCTCTCTCTCATTGTCTCTCCCTCATTGTCCCTCTCTCTCCCATTGTCCCTCTCTCTCTCTCTCTCTCTCTCTCTCTCTCTCTCTCTCTCTCTCTCACTCTGTCTGATGCATGAATAGTTGTAACAACCGGTGTGTTGATTATGAAAGACTCCAATGTATGGTGATGAGAGAGACACCTCATCATTTAGCGATCACAAAAAATTGTACACGCAGTTACCAATCAAAGCTTCTAAACATGAATGGATAAACTAGTTTGATGCTAAAGGTTTGATCATGAAATACAGAAGATGAACGACTCACTGAACACCAGGGGATGAACAGGAATATTTGATGTGAAAACATCTGAGATTAATCTACACAGGTGTAAGAAATACGTATGGCGCTATGGACAGTCAGGCCTCCTATAGCCCAACCCACCCGCTCACAATCTAAAACCTGAAGCTTTATCTTTGTTGCTTTCAACGTTCCGCATCTAAAGACAATTTTCTGTCAATCCTGATGGACAATAAAGAAATCGGGATCGGAATCTGGGGCCTCGCTGCGGGTTTCTGCGGGGGATTGTGGCTATACACAGTTAGTCACTGGCTGCTTTCCAGCATACCACCAATTGCAGCAGACGGCCCAGGAATCACACACACAGAGGGGGAGAGAGAGAGAGAGAGAGAGAGAGAGAGAGAGAGAGAGAGAGAGGGCGAGAGAGAGAGAGACCGACAAACAGAGACAGGGGGAGAGAGAAAGAGAGAGAGGGAGAAGGGGAGAGAGAGAGAGAGAGAGAAGGGGAGAGGGAGAGAGAGCGAGAGAGAGAGAGAGAGAGAGAGAGAGACAGAGGGCGAGAGAGAGAGAGACCGACAAACAGAGACAGGGGGAGAGAGAGAGAGAGAAGGGGAGAGGGAGAGAGAGAGAGGCCGACAGACAGAGACAGAGAGGGAGAGACCGACAAACAGAGAGAGAGAGAGAGAGAGAGAGAGCAAAGCAAAGCAGCTGAAGGAGAAACTGCCAGTTGTTTTTCATCACATCAATTTCACACCTGTGCTACTGGGTGTCTGAGAAATGCCAGAAGACGATGAGATGGGGGGGGGAGGGGAGGGGGGTGATACGTGGTGGGAAGGGTCGGAGGGGGGGGGGGGGTGAGATAAAGTGGGGGAGAAAATGGTGTATGTGTATCAATCCTCAGATCAGTTAGCGCCGGCTATGGTGGCCTGTAGCTCTTAATGACACACAGGAATTAAACGGTAATGGAAAGTCCTCCCTCAAGCCGTTCTTTTTGGTCGGGGGGGTGGGGGAGGCGGGACGGTGGGGGTTGGTCTAAACACAACGGTACGTGTGTTTGTCTATGTAATTGAGCTTCTCAGCAAATACAATGGAACAGGACTGGACTTATCTCCACCTCTTTCCCAGGAGCACACACACAATTGGTTTTTATCTCACCGTTTAGGTTGCTGTTTTGTTCCGTTGTGCTTCCACCATTACTGTACATCCTTAACGCACGCAGACTTTAATTCTGCGAGCCGTGCGCTGATTGCTGTTAGTGTTGGGAAGTGTTATGCTCTCTCAGCACTACGGTCCCCCTATGTAAATCAATATACTAAAACAAGCTACACAACCGCAGCATACTGTACGCTTTGTGCACTCTCCTGTCCTAGAATATACAACATTATCTGTATTCTTTGAGGGTAAACTTCCTAATAATTTGGAGTGAAAACAGCTTGGGGAAGCCAAACAACCCAACCCCTCGTGGATTGTGTTTTGGTATAAATACCGTGATGTCACAGTCTGCGGCTATGGAAACGCGTGATATTGGCACCGGTGTTCAGAATCTCCCCGTCTCATCATGTCTCATCGTCCCCCTGTGACGTCAAAGTAGAATATATTGCCATTATCCACACACAAAAAAAACCATCCCGGGATAAGACTCTCAAAAGGTGTGATAGTTATCAGGAGATTTAATCTGAGGCGCAAACAAGACGGGTTGTTCAAGCTTAGAGCAGGGGAAAGATTCCTTTTTCTTGTTTGAAGACAGTGGATATTTAACCTAGGATAGCTTCACGCCCCCCCCCCCCCCCCCCCCACCCCGGCTCACACCGGCCCTGGTTTTATTGGGTCATTCCAGCAATCAATTGAATGCTAATCCCGCAGAACAAAGCAACGCAATAAAAGGGGCGACAGAAAGGAAGAATCGGCTCTCTCTTGGCCGAGGGTTGACACTCAGACTAAGAAGTCTTTCGCATTTATCTGAAAGTAAATGATGAAGTGAACAGACTGCATTTATACAGAGCTTTTCTAACCAGCGGCCACTCAAAGCGCTTTACAACACTGCCTCAAATTCCCCCATTCATGCACACATTCACACACCGACAGGCGGTGTCAGCCACGCAGGGCGACAGCCAGCCGGTCAGGAGCAGTCAGGGCGAGGGCCGTCTCGCTCAGGGGACACCTCCGCACTCGGCTCGGAGGAGCCGGGGATCGAACCAGCGACCTTCCGGTTACAAGTCAACCCAGCTCTACCTCCTGAGCCGCACGCCGCTCAAAGTAGTCGCGGCTTTCGCTCGACGACAGCCGATCCAAAACGGCGCCTCCCCGTCAACATTGAACCTATTTTTAAGCGTCTTACGTCAGACAAACCGAAACAGGGGGGGGTATTATTGTGTCTTTCCGCTATTAGCGATGTCAAATTACCGGCGGTTCTATTCCGGGGCCGTTTTTTGCATTTGGACGCATATGCGCGCCATGTGGGGCGCGATAAACGGCGGGTCGGAACAGCAGGACGCACCAAACTCGGGGAAGTAAAGTTAATACGCAGCGATTACTCTCAGCGCTCGGCCGCCGCCCGCCGCCGCCGCCGCCGTAGCCCTGGGACGGGGGGCCGCCGACGAGAGCCGCCACGCGATTGGCCGACGTTATTAATGATGCCGCCGTTTTTTAATTACCCCGGGCGAGGGAGGCGCCGTGTGCTTTTTGTTTATCGAGCCCCGCTGATCACCATATTAACAAAGTTAGGTTAATGAAAGAGGTATTTTACTTAATCGCATTTTTATTACTCCCGGTAAGAATGCGGCAATTAATTAACAATGGGCGAATTAAGTTGTCTCCACTGTAATGGGCTTCCCACGCAGGCTATCATTACCAATAGTCAGAGCGATTCATAACGCCGGCAGTGAGGTGGCGTGATGACGGCGATGATGGGCTAATATGAATATATATATGTTGCGAGCGCCGCCGCGGTTTGATTATTCGCTTGGCGACGGGGTAAGTGATGGATGGGGTGGGCGGCGGCGGTGGACATGCGGCCCGGGACGGCGGCGGAAACGCGTGAGCGAGGGGGGCGGGGGGGGGGGTGGGTGGGTCGAGTGGCGCAGGGGCGTGGGCGTCCCGCGGAGCCAAGTCAAAAAAGCCATTGTCGTGAATAAGTGAACGCGACGCCGAGACCCCCCGACACAAGGCGCGGGAAAAATAAAGAGATGGCGACGGCGGAAAGATTTGTTTTTGAGAAGACGACGTGTGGAACCGAAGACGGGCAGACGGAAAAGGGTGAAAGACGGAAGGGGAGTCGGGGGAGGAGCGTCGGGGGAAAGTCAGGGAAGAGCCGCCAAGGAGAAGGGTTGCGCAGGCGACGATGTTTTAACGATGCCATCGTAGAATAACGTTACCCCAAAGACGTTGTGTGAAAGGGCATAAGCCCCCCCGGCATGAATCTAAATCTCGCCATAAAGGAACACGAAAGAGCACGTGTCATTGTGCGCCGGGAAAAAAAGAAAACGCAAAGACAGCAGAACCGACCGAGACCCTGAAAGGACGAGGGAGGATGAGCGGGATGAGAGAGAGAGCGAGAGAGAGAGAGAGAGAGCGAGAGAGAGAGAGCGACCTCCTCGCTTTGTGGACCCGTCGTGGTCACATCCTTTGTTTCCGGGGGGACAAACCAGTAAAACAGTGGCCTGAAGAAACGGGAATTTCATTTCATTCTCTTGAAAGAAAAAAAACACACAAAAATAGACACACATGCACGCGGCCGGGTATACACACAACAAAGAGAGAGAGAGATTAAAGTATTAATTCGGTGCGAGGGAAGGGGAGCCCAGCGCCTATTCAGAGGGAGGTCGAGGTTATCTCCTCTGGTGACGGCCGTTTCCGTTCCCCCCTGCTCTGTTGCACGGCGCATGCAAATCCTACCTGGGGGTCTCACCCCCCTACCCACGTATCAGGGCCCTGTACCCACGTATCAGACCCTGTGTGTGTGTGTGTCTGTGTGTGTGTGTGCAAGAGGCTCTGTATGTGTGTGTGTGTGTCTGTGAGAGTGTGAGTGTGTGTGAGAGTGTGTGTGTGTGTGTGAGAGTGTGAGTGTGTGTGAGAGTGTGTGTGTGTGTGTGTGTGTGTGTGGGAGGGGGTATTAATAGCACTGGCCCGTGAAAAGAGGAAAAATACCATTCATGTGCGATGGGTTTACATTGCGTGTGTGAGTGTGTGTGTGTGTGTGTTTGTTGATACAGAGAGTGCAAATTCAAGTGTTTTCACTTTTTCGCATTTCAGTTCTTGGCCTTAAAACAAAAGTAACCCAGTCCCTTAACCCCGCCTCCAAAACACAGTGATAGGCCGGTGTTTGTGCGGCCCCAGGTCTGGGGGTCTTCCGATTGGCTGAGCAGGCTGCTCATCATGAATACGTGATGCTGGATGGAGATCTGGGACCACTGTGTTCCAGTGCCAGCTTCTGGAAGCACTGGTACGATACTGGCCAAGGAGGCGAGAGAGAGAGAGAGAGAGAGAGAGAGAGAGAGAGAGAGAGAGAGAGAGAGACCAAGAGACCCAGCGAGAGAGAGTGAGAGCGAGAAAGAGACCAAGAGACGCAGCAAAAGAGCGAGAGAGCGAGATCAAGAGAGCCAGCGAGAGAGCAAGAGCGAGAGCAAGTGAGAGAGAGCGAGAGCAAGAGAGCGAGCACGTCTTTGCATGGAGAGTGCAGCCTGCCAGCCTCTAGCCGTCATTAAAAATGCACCAACGCTGAACGCTCCTATTAATCTAAGCATGCCGTATTTAGCGAGCTTGGGAGCCTGCCTTGTGTACAGTCTATAAAACATGGCAATTAAAGCAGGTGCTTTTGGCTTCATCAATGTCCGGACAAATGGACCAGAAAGGGGGGGGGGGGGGGGGTTCTCAGAGTGCCACGGCCAGGCGTGGAGGTATGGAGGCTGGGTGGAGGCTGGGTGGAGGCTGGGTGGAGGCTGGGTGGAGCAGAGAGACGGGGAATTACAAGATAACAGGATTTGATCTCACCACTCCTGGCCTGATAATGGAATGAATATCTATCATTGTGTGTGAGAGGGAGAGAGACAAAGAGAGAGAGACAAAGAGAGGGACAGAGAGAGAAAGATAGACAGAGAGAAAGAGAGAGAGAGAGGGAGATGGAGAGAGAGAGAGAGACAAAGAGGGAGAGACAAAGAGAGAGACGGAGAGAGAAAGATAGACAGAGAGAAAGAGATAGAGAGAGAGACGGAGAGAGAAAGATAGAGAGACAGAGAGAGAGAGAGGGACAGAGAGACCAAGAGAGAGACAAAGAGAGAGACAGAGAGCAATATCTCCATGGGTAGTGGCGTAGGAACCCGGTTGGAGAGGTGGTATTTGTCCTCCCTTTACTGGAAACCGTAGCATTTTTCCTTCCCCAAAGTGTTGCGCTTTCAAAGTAAACGTTTCAAATTGACAGACTTTCTGCCCTGCCGTGATGCATTTTGCCAGCCAATCAGACAACCTTCCCCATTCCACGCTATGTTTGAATATTCCCTAATCAGCAGCTTGACTGGCTTGACCTTTGACCTCGACGGAGCATCCGGTCGGTAGCGCAAGGTCATTTTTCAGCAGCTGTGAACTTGAGGTCAGTGACGACTCGACTGTGGATGATGTAACTCTGTCATGAGTTGTCTGGCAGCAGCACGTACAACAAGGCACCGTGTGCAGGTTGAAAACGGACCTTTGAATGGACTGAAACGGAAGGTTCTTCATTTACTGTTCATTTTGATTCTGTTGTATTCTGCTCACCAGCTGCCGCAAAAGACCCAAGACTCACTTGTTCAGAGTTCACCTGGACTCTGCATAGCCTCACCCCCTTACCCCCCCCCCCCCCACACACCCTCTTACCCGCTTATCGTATGTTGTACGTCCTTGCATTTAAAAAAAAGTACTTAGCATTGTGTAGCATCTTATCCTAGCTATCTCTGTTGTATACGGGGAATGGGTTAACCTAGTGATGCTTAGTGCTTGGCACTTGTTCCATGAACATCCTGACTGTACCGACAGAGATATATTGTTTCTCTTCCTTCTGACAAATGTACCAAAGTCGCTTTGGATGAAAGCGTCTGCTAAATGCAATCTGCTACATTTTCTGAATGCGAATGTACCGCACTGTGACACACACAGTCTGTTCCTCAGCAGTGGCTACACTTGAGTCAGTCTATAGCATGCTTACATTTGATGAGGGTTTGATACCTAGGAACCAACTTCTCCTCACCCCCCCTCCCCCCCTCCCCAATGTACTCCTCACCTCTAGCCGGCCTTGTCCAGGGGTCTTTAGTCATCTTATGTGAGGGACATGTGACCTATTTACAGTATGACCATGTATGCTGCGCAAAAATGCCAGCCTGCAGTCCAAATACCTTTCACCATGCCCCGGGCGGTATGTCACGTTTTTACTACGCCTCCGACCCGCCCGCTTCTGTAGTTCACCCTCGTTTACACAGTATGTGTATCCGTTTGAAGTATTTATTAGAATGTCTGCCTTGTAAGACAATCTGTGCCTTTCAGGACGGGGTGGTGGTAAGGGGGGTGGGGGGGGGGGGTTAGGTGGGGGGGCAAGGAGGCAAGGTGGACGACAACTGTGTGTGGAATGACATCATCGCCGGTGTCTTGAGAATGCAGGGGTGATTTTTTTTTTGGGGGGGGGGGGGGGGGGGGGCAATCACGAGGGGTGCTAAGATGAGAGGGGGGGGGGGGGGGTGGGGGGGGCATGCTCCCACATGTAACCCGAGTAGGTTGGAACAGTGGGGCGAGCACGCGTGTGTGACTTTGTCCTTGTGACTTTGATATTTTCGCTCAAATGATCGCAACAGAATAGCCCCCCGTCTACCTCCGGCCCCTGGCAACAGGAGGCGAAGGAGACACACACACACACACACACACACACACACAGAACGGAGGCATACATGCACGCTTGAATAGCCGCATACAGACACACACACACAAACGTATACATATACATACACACGCTCAGATTGGCATTGGTTTCCTCGACGCCGCTACACTCCGACACGCGTGTTAAATATAGAATACAATACGAAGTACAGTTCGTTTCTCCCTGTGTGATATTCTGATGACTCCCGGAATTGTGACAGCCAGAGCACAGAGCGAGCGTCTAAGGGAGAGCCTTGGAGCCCAGAATAGCAGTTGGCCTACTCCTTCTGCTTCTTCTTCTCCGGAGCTACACCTGTTTAGCAGCGTTCGCCCCGCTCCAGCGTATACCGCGAGGCCTCCTATATAGTCACCCACTCTCTCTCCCTCTGTGGGAAACGAACACGTAAAGCCACATCAGTCGCATGCTTTTAACCCCCCCGAGTTAAAGCACTTCACACGTCAGATGTATTCCTGCCATGGATACAACCGCGGTGAAGAGCTGCGAAGACTGAAGAGGAGGAGGCGGAGTGGAGAGGGAATGGCTCAACCACTCATGGCCAACGCAGCCTGGTTCTCTGCGTAACGCCTGCACCTTAAAGAAGAGCTGTATTAGAGCGTTAAAGGCGAATCGACAAGTCTGTATTTTTTTGACCGGGTTCAAAATAAGGATTACACTCGAAAATAGCTTAAAACCAACCCCCCATGAGCCCATTAATTCATGTCAGAGTGCGTCTAGTGCACACACACGCACGCACACACACACACACAGGACACACACAGGTTCACTCGCTTTGTGCGTTTGCTCGTGAATGTTTGACCATTAGACTCAAAGTTTGTTACGGCAACGTAAACCCGTAAACATTCCCTCACCCTAATAATAATTACCCTCTCCCTCACCCTCCCCCCCTCCCCCCCCCCATCACGCTCCAGCAAGGAAGAAGAACAACCCGAAAGAGAAAGAGAAAAACACACAGGCTCTCACTCACACACACACAACACACACACACACACACACACACACACAGGCTCTCTCTCTCACACACACACACACACACACACACACACACACACAAACACACAGGCTCTCTCTCATACACACACACACACACACACACACACACACACACACACACACACACACACTATATAGATAGGGGCTAGACAGAGTCCACTGTTGTTTACAATGTTAACCAATTTATGGATTTCATGGCGGATCATGACCTTGAATATGATTAGAGAATCAATAGCATGGACGCGGCCCCCGTTGCCGCGCCAGATAAGAGTGTGTTGTGAAACGCGCCGCCGACAGAGTATTCCGGACCCTCGTCGGACGATGATTTATGTTGCAGCTGCGGAACGGAGGAGTGAGAGCGGCAGTGAGTCACGGCAGTGGTGCAGCAACGTTTGATTGGGTTTATGTGAAAGTCGTTTTCTAATTCTAATAATAAGTGAGATAGGACGATGTTGTTTGGTTGGTTTAATGCGTGAAGGACGTGTTTAGATGTGTCTCGACGCTATAGACAATCGCTCACGACTTGGAAACAAGAAATCGTCGCGAACGCAAAACCAATTAGTCTTAAATGTTCTCCGCTTAGCCCCGCTAATAGCTATTGTGTGAGTCATCAGGTGTGTTTTTTAATCATAATAATACAGATTTAGCTTATGGGTATTAACGCACAGACTAAAAAGCAGAACGGATCCTTTATGAAAATGAATTATTTTCCCTTTTCCAGTTTGTCACCACAAACGGTAACCGATCCACGTCCGGGAATGTGGCTTTTTTTGGGGGTTTTGGAAACCCAACGGCTCCCTATCTCAGAATATATATTTGGACTCTGTATTTTTTCTCCCTATGCGAATCTCTGCAAGCATTGGTTCAGGTGAGAATGAAGCAGCCACACAACCCCATCCCCTTAGGGAACTGCCAAGGCTTAAACCGTATCTTCTTCTCAAGCCAATCACAGCCAGTTGGCCTGGCTTCCTTTTCTCTTTTTTCTTTTCCTCTGCAAGGCAATTTGGCTTTCTGGCCATCTATACAGTGTCTGGGAATGAATTCAGCGATTCCGATCTTTTTTTTTTTGTGCTTATGCTCTTTGTATCCATTGTGACGACCTCGCGGAAAGACATCGAGAGAGAAAGAGAGGGAGAGAGAGGGGGGAGGGGAGCAGAGGGAAAACAAGTTTGACCGGCGCGCAGTCAATTATCTCCCAGGTGTTTGACTGAAGCGATTGTAAGTGATCTCGCCCGGTTCCCACGAGCCCCGGACACGGACGAGCCCAAATTAACCCACGAACAAAAAAAAAAATCCAATTCAGCAGAAGTGAAGAAACAGCAGTTTTGAATAAAAAATCCCAAGGCAAGAGAATGCAGAAGAATGGCCTCCCCTGCCAAAGATAAAGCCGAATCCTGCCTCTCTCTCTTCCTTTCTTTTACATCCCAGCCACCACCCCCCCACCCCCCCCCCCCCCCCCCACACACACCCACCTCCCCCTGGTATGGGTGCTCTTTCTCGGGTACAGCCTGGACTTTTAAACTAACCACGGAGCTGGAATTGTGTCTGCGGCGCCTGCAATACTTCTTTTTTTGTGCGGGAGGTTAATTACTGGCAAGGCATGAGAAAATTACATTCTCAAAATAAAGCCACGGGATTGGCTCGTCCGCCGGCTATTTTAAGTCGTGCACGGTTTCCTTACAGGAGATAGCCGGCAAACAGCGTTTTTTATAAGACTCGTCCGATATCACGTAACCTCGATTCAAGTCCCCTATTAATACATCTATTCTGACTTGCAAATTACCTTTTCCCCGCCCGGGATGCCAAACAGAATTTCCCAGCGCAGATTAAGTTATCGCCACTGTACTCAACACTCGCACACACACACAGTGTTTTAATAACAAGGGGCCGGGCGCGTATTGATAGCGGTGGATTCCTCCTTTACGTAACGCGTGTCTCCCCCCCCACCCCCACCCCCCCGAGACAAACACAAAACCTCATGCTAAAGGGAAGCCTCCCCGACCAAGGGGAAGCCATGAGGGCAGATTGACATTTAGAAACAAGATGTCAGAGGGGAGGAGGAGAGCGAGAGAGAGAGAGAGAGAGAGAGAGGGGGGGGGGGGAATCCCATGCATAATACCGCCTGTACAAACCAGCCCCTCCGAGGATCAAAACCTGCTGGCCCGCTGCAGGAGAGCCCGGAACATCCCTTTAGGAAGAAAAAAAAAAAGCTGAAAGTACAACTCAATCCCAAACTGCTCCCGTCACTGAGCTGAATCCACTTCTGACTTGGTTTACGGGACAAGCCCCCTTAAGAGTATGTGGTCGCACTGAGCAGGGAGAGCTGCTCAGGTTTTGCATGACATCTCACGATGATGATGGCGATGATGATGGTGTGTGTGTGTGTGTGTGTATCCGTGTGTGTGTGTGTCTGTGTCAGGGTGGTGGTGGTGGTGGTGGTGGTGGGGGGACGGGGACATTTCCCTTCCCGAGTCGGAATCTTATTTACTCCCGGCCTTCCACATGAGATGCTCACGTCAAGCATGGTTTGCTTCCGCTGCGCCTTCGCTCGGCTGCGCCGTGCCCCGCGCCGGCTCACACACATCAGGGCTAATAAATGCAAAGCCCCCCCTCCCTGAGGAAATGGGGTGGGGGGGGGGGTGGGGATTCTATGTCCGACGGCGGCGGCGGCGGCGGCGGCGGCAGCTAGGCACCGCGCGGTGGTGGCAGAGGCTCCAACCTGGATGCATCATGGGGGTGTAAACACCGCGCTTTGTGCGGGCCATGCGCACATCATCAGAACCGGGGCCAAAGGCCACTGGTCGGATGGAAGTGACGGGCGGCCGATCCCAGCCAATGGGGGCGCTCGCTCAGCCATT
>NW_028178271.1:7500-11769 GCF_964030765.1 Micromesistius poutassou | reverse complement strand
CCCCCCCCTCTGGCTCCAAGAGCGCTGCTCAACAGAACCGCTCTCTGGAGAGACACAAAGCGCACATCTCCTGCTCACTGCTGCCTGCGTGTGTGTGTGTGTGTGTGTGTGTGTGTGAGTGTCAGTGCAGACACGCGCACGTGTGCGTGTGCACGTGAGAAGGACAACAATAAGTGCTAACACACCGGAGGAAAGGGTTTGAAGAATAATGGAGAGCGAGAGACGGAGAGGCAGAGCACGAAAAAAAAGAAAAATAGAGAGAGTAAAAGAGTGCAGAGAGGCAGAAAGAAAGGGAGAGAGAGAGAGAGAGAGAGAGAGAGAGAGAGAGAGAGAGAGAGAGAGAGAAACAGAGAGGGAGGAATTGGCCTCTCCATGCAAAGTTTAAGATTAAAGGATTTACAGCCTTATTAGGGACCCAAACGTGTGCACGTGAGTGTCCATGTGTGTGTGTGTGTGTGTGGAGCAAATTCTCTCCCACTTCTACACTGATAACCTCCCAGAACATGAGCAGAGCAGTAGCTCTGAGCCAACATGAACACACACACACACACACACACACACACACACACACACACACACACACACACACACACACACACACACACACACACACACTCATTAAATCCTGACACCACAGTGGTTCCACTGCACGTTCAAAGACGTTTTTTCAGACCGGCCACAATAGAGGACCCTTCTTGTGTCCCTTCACTCTTTCTACTAATTGTGTGTGTGTGTGTGTGTGTGTGTGCGTGCGTGTTTTTTTTTGTTTATAATACAGAAAAGTCTGAGGACGACAATAACTTTTTGTTGTTGATCATGTGTTTCACATCTCAACTCTGAGAGAGAGAGAGAGAGAGAGAGAGAGAGAGAGAGAGAGAGAGAGAGAGAGAGAGAGAGAGAGAGAGAGAGAGAGAGAGAGAGAGAGAGCACTAAAAGAATCCGTGAGGGAGTACTGAGAAGTGCAATTAAGGACATAAAGTAGAACCACTGAACCACCGCCCTACGTTCTACGCCCTACCCCCTACGTCCTACCCCCTACGTCCTACGTCTGTCTTCAGAATGAAGACAGACCTAGGTCTGGTATAGACCAGACCTAGATACTGGTCTGGTCTATACCAGACCAGTATCTAGACCGTGTCCATGTAGACCTTGTGTCCTTCATAGCCGTAAGCGTTGACCGGGTGGGCTGGAGGGCGGACCCCGTAACCAGCTGACTGTCGCTCAGAGCGGGAACACAGAGCGCTCGGGGCAGAGCGGCTGTGTGTTAGCCGCCCTCCTCTCCAGCGCCGCCCTCTCCGGCGACGCCCTCTCCAGCCGGCCCCGTTGTGTTGGGGGGAAACAAGGAAGCATAGCGGCGCGACTACAACCAGCCATTCATTACCGGCCGGGCGCTAAACACAGCTGTGGCTGTGGCGGCCGCAATCTTCACATTAAGAGCGCGGCGGTGGCGGCGGTGTGTACTTTACACCCAGAGCTGTTGTTGTCTGATTGCCCACGTCGTCAGGCCTTCCTGCTTCAAAGCGGGGGCTCGCTGGGAGCAGGAAATCCCGCCGTACGGGGGGTTAGGGAAATGAGGGAATGGTCCGGAAGTGCTCGGAAGTTAGAGGTGTGCTTTTTGAGGGGATTGTTATATTTATTTATTTATCTATTTATATATACCTCTGGCTCTTTTTTTGCATGGAATTTTAAATGTGTGCGATACTGCTCACGTTCTATGAAATTGTATTGACTTTTATTGACTTATTTGGTTGACTTTTTCCTGTTTGTCCATTTTGTTTGTTTGTCAACAGTCTGTTGCCACTGGATCCCTGAATGTCTCCGGGGATGAATAAAGTATCTAATACTTTCATTTCATGGACTTTTCTCATTGCATTAAGTCCAATACACACGGACAGAAGTCATAAGACCTGCTTATCGGAGAACTCTCTTCAAGGTGTAAATAAGTGGTGTAAGATGTAAAGGCCTTTGAACTTAGCAGAGGCTCGTCAACAGCGTGGGTATTAGCTGAGTGTGTACTGGGTCCACCTGGCCCTCCCCCGGAGAAGAGAACGTTCCAGAGACTGCGTCGACGTCCAGAGTTACGGCTCAATGCTGAGAACTCGCCGAGAGAAAATAGTTGGGAAAAAAAAAAAAAAAAAGAGTTATCAACCCCCTTCACCAAAACCCTTTGCACGGCAGAACTGAACACTACTTCAATAATTCACACGCCTCAGTGCGGCACTCGAATATTCCTGCAGAGCTGGTGGCATTTCACCAGCGATTCATTACGGCCCATTAGGAGCAGAACGACGCCCGGCCAGGATGCCGCTAAATGAATAAACCATCACTGGGCTCTCCCGCGCGCTGTATCCCAGTCATGATGACACTCATCGATTTTGCAACGCAACTCCACAACATGTCTGCGGGCCGCTCGCTCGACAGGCCGTTAAAAATCTAATTGACCAAATGTCATCAGACATGGATTTTGGATAACTGGGCCCGTCGGTGGCGCTTCACACCGGGGCCAGGGCCAGGGATTTGTATTACAGAGCCCAGGCCAGGCCCAGGCCAGGCCCAGGCCCAGGCCAGGCCCAGGCCAGGCCCAGGCCAGGCCCAGGCCAGGCCCAGGCCACGCCTTCCATACTCAGAATGCCAAGTCCCCAATGCTTGGTTTTCACTTCCCAGACAAACAGCTCAGGGACATAAAGTCTGTGGCTTATCGCCGTCGTCAGACTGAACACACAGAAATACTGGCAGCACACACACACACACACACGCATACACACCTAGACCTGCCACTAACGACTAGAATCATAGTTGACGAATAACCGTTATTTTTCTGGTAATGACTAATGATGAATCATTAGTCTGTGAAATGTCATGTTTAATAGCAAATGCCATCACAGAGTCTTAAATGTGATCGCTTTATTTGACAAGCAGCCCAGAAGAATGTGACTTGAAAAGCGTCAATTCAAGCAGAGTATTTGAATTGAACCGCAGCATTAAGCAGCCAGTGTTTGCGAGTTGCACTTGATTAATTACCTCAAACGATCAATCGATGATGGAATCGAGACTTGATCCAATCGCCGCAGCGTTCTGGCCGAGCAACAGACACAAACACAAACACGCCACGCACAACGGCACGCACAACGGCACGCACAACGGCACGCACAACGGCACGCACAACGCCACGCACAACGCCACGCACAACGCTCAAGTCAAAGGTGGTGGAGGGTTATAAAACAATTCTACATTTTTAAAAAGGACACCAACGACTGTGAGCGAGATTGTGGACTTTAGAACGCGTCCGAGCTAAGCACACACACCCACACACACACAGTGAGCGGAGGGGGGGGGGGCACACCCAGACTTAAACACAGGTCGGAGAATGCGTCTTTGTGTGGCGGGAGCAGGAAGTACTCGAATGAAGAAAGAAGAAAAGGGCGGAGCCGGGAGGCTGATAGCGCGGAGCGGAGCGCAGTGGGATCGTGTTCATCGCGCCCTTATGAAAAATAAGTAGAAACAACCGGAGGAAAAACATCCACAGATCTGGCAGGCGTGGTGCGTGAGGCGTGAGTGCGTGAGTGCGTGGTGCGTGGTGCGTGATGCGTGGTGCGTGAGTGCGTGGTGCGTGATGCGTGGTGCGTGATGCGTGGGCGCTCAGTGTGCGACCCCCGGGTGGGAGGGGAGGAAACAGGAGGATTATGGGGGATTAGCCGTGGCAGACATACTGGACGTGGCGCTGCCCCATTGGGCCTGATACGCTGAATCACCTGTGCCTGCGTGTACACGTTCGCACGGGCAAACACTAAATGTACCAGAGTGCACGGGCAAAACACACACAAGACCAGAGTACAAGAGTACAACTGCCAAGCAATCACACACAGGGACCTTGCGCACACGCACGCACGCATGCGCACGCACACACACACACACACGAGCACGCACGCACGCACGCACGCACGCACACACACACAGCAACGTTTCAGAACTCAGTTCATTATAATGTGTGGGTGTGAGTGGGTAAATCCCTTATAATTAATATCCAGCAAGAATTAAGAGACTATTATGGAACCTACTTAAAACACATGACAGTGAATAAGGCACATCTGTGTGTTTGAGTGTGTTTGTGTGAATGAATGAGTGTGTGTGTGTGTGTTATCGCAATGTGCCACTAGTGAGTACTAGTGCATGGAGTGTGATTTGTATGATTGTATGTGTACATCTTTCATGTGTGTGTTATCGCTGTGTTACTGGGTGTGTGTATGTGTGTGTGTGTGTTTGTGAGTG
>NW_028178271.1:0-2500 GCF_964030765.1 Micromesistius poutassou | reverse complement strand
AGAGAGAGTGCGAGAGAGCGAGGGAGAGCGAGGGAGAGAGAGGGAGAGAGAGGGAGACATCACAAGAGCTTTGCTGCAGGGGAACTTATGAGGAGGGATGGAGGGATGAGAGATGAAGGCGGGGGAATGGGGACGAGAACACAGAAAGAAAGAAGGAGAGGACCCAAGGACATGAGAACGAGCACAAAGGGGCCTAGGAGGAGAGGATGGGGAGACTCTGCTGACCACCATATTTGTTTGTGTGTTTTTTTATGACAATGCGCACAATTTCCACATCATTAACGCAAAGCTGAAAGGACTAGAAAGAAACGCGGGCACGACAACATGTGTGGGTTTGTTCCCAGTGTTCCCGACTTCCTCACCACTTCTGAGCTCCGTTCTGATCTCCATTCTTCCCAAACCTTTCTTCACAGCCCGGCGGACGGGAGCACGGCGGAACGCTGGGCGCTTTAGAGTCCGTCCGTTCACGCCGTTCACCCCCCCCCCCCCCCCCCGCGCGTCCGTTTGACCACCGGCCCCGCGTCCTGCCGTTTGACCACCGGCCCCTGCACGTCAGGACATCCGTACCGACGGGGGACGGAGAAACCACAAGGAGGGCTGTGGTTCATTCACAGCCGCGTGTGGCCCGGCTGTGAGCTAATCCCGTGTCGGGTTTGAGTCGAATAAACGAGAAAAATAACAGACTGTTAAAACGGTTTCTAAGAGGAGGTTGGGGGGGGGGGGGAATCCATGCAGACCGTAAAAATAGGGAGGGAGGGGGATGTAATGGCCTGGACGCAGAGAGAGAGAGAGAGAGAGAGAGAGAGAGAGAGAGAGAGAGAGAGAGAGAGAGAGAGAGAGAGAGAGCGGGGGAGCTCGATCGGCCAGAGCAACCCCGTCCTTTAACCTAGATAATTATCCAATAAACGGGGTTTCACGATTCATAAAATGACGGCCATTTTGGTTTCCTATTCTGGGCCCCTTTTATGAAAACACCCTGAGGGGCAGAAACCAAATCGGTATAAACAGTCAATGATCATCACCGTGTGAATATCAGAACGGCTCACATCAGCACCGCCCCCGAGAGGAAATGACACAAGACTTGTGAAAGGTGTGTCTGTGCTGTGGAGGATATCTGGAGTGCGTACCTACAGCTGAGAGATGAACCACAGTTAATAATATATATATATAATATATATATATATATATATATATATATATATATATATATATATATATGCCAGAAAGTGCCGCTGGAGATGAAACCAAGAGTCATGCATGCTTAAAAGTACTAAGTACTAAACTCTATACTGATCATTTTTTAAGTTGAAATAAAAAAAGAAAAAGTGAAATATAAACGGATAGAGACACACAGAGGGATTTTCTTTCATATAAAGTTTCTGATAGATAACAGATGAATATTGGGTTTTGCTGCTAAGGGAGTTCTATTTCATATCTCTACGCTACGCCTGCCTATCTGACCCATCAGATAATCAGGATGTAGGGGTTATAATGTTACAATCTCCTCCACCGCAGCGTCACGGAGGATCACAGCAATCAACGGGCTTTGTGACAACGCCACTCTGTGCTGTACCCTCTCTGTACCCTCTCTGTGCTGTACCCTCTCTGTACCCTCTCTGTGCTGTACCCTCTCTGTTCTGTACCCTCTCTGTACCCTCTCTGTACCCTCTCTGTACCCTCTCTGTTCTGTACCCTCTCTGTACCCTCTCTGTTCTGTACCCTCTCTGTACCCTCTCTGTACCCTCTCTGTACCCTCTCTGTTCTGTACCCTCTCTGTACCCTCTCTGTGCTGTACCCTCTCTGTACCCTCTCTGTGCTGTACCCTCTCTGTACCCTCTCTGTACCCTCTCTGTACCCTCTCTGGGCTGTACCCTCTCTGTACCCTCTCTGTTCTGTACCCTCTCTGTGCTGTACCCTCTCTGGGCTGTACCCTCTCTGTGCTGTACCCTCTCTGTACCCTCTCTGTGCTGTACCCTCTCTGTACCCTCTCTGTGCTGTACCCTCTCTGTACCCTCTCTGTACCCTCTCTGTGCTGTACCCTCTCTGTACCCTCTCTGTTCTGTACCCTCTCTGTGCTGTACCCTCTCTGTGCCCTCTCTGTACCCTCTCTGTACCCTCTCTGTGCTGTACCCTCTCTGTACCCTCGCTGTACCCTCTCTGTGCTGTACCCTCTCTGTACCCTCTCTGTGCTGTACCCTCTCTGTACCCTCTCTGTACCCTCTCTGTACTGTAACCTCTCTGTTCTGTACCCTCTCTGTACTGTAACCTCTCTGGGCTGTACCCTCTCTGGGCTGTACCCTCTCTGTACCCTCTCTGGGCTGTACCCTCTCTGTGCTGTACCCTCTCTGTACCCTCTCTGTGCTGTACCCTCTCTGTACCCTCTCTGTACCCTCTCTGTACTGTAACCTCTCTGGGCTGTACCCTCTCTGGGCTGTACCCTCTCTGTACCCTCTCTGGGCTGTACCCTCTCTGTACCCTCTCTGTGCTGTACCCTCTCTGT
>NW_028178272.1:0-14801 GCF_964030765.1 Micromesistius poutassou | reverse complement strand
TGTGCGCGTGTGTGCTGTTAGCATGCTCCCTGGCTAGCCTAGCATGTGCCCCTTTGCATGTGCTGTGCTGTTTGTTTATTTATTCATGGGAATTCGTTAGTTCGTTCCCGTGCATGACTGACTTTAATGGGTGTCTGTCTTCTGGAGCGTAGGCAATGGTTTGAGGAGGGCGTTTGACGCCGTTGCTTGCGGTGTGGGCGCGGGAGCGGGCTGGATGGATAGAGAGAGCTCAAGTAGACACATGACACGTGGAGGAATGACTATTCTTTGCGTGCGGCTTTGGTTGTCGTTGCTTGTCCTAGAGCGGTTGAATACATGGGGAATTCAGAGGTTTAAATGGCAGAATAGCCAGAAGATTACCTAGACCTTAACGTTCATCACCTTCACAAACTCTCTCGAAAGCCCCTACCGCTAAGGACGCACTGATAGATCGTTCTCCGCTCAGTTTTGCCTGCTTTACTGTTAATATTTGATGATTTTCTTTTATTCATTGACCCGCGCTCGCAGCTGTCAGTAGCCTACGTGTCGCACATAATATAAAGCTTTTTAGATCTTGCCTAACACAGTTGCTACCCCCGACCCCCACCCACCCACCCACCCACCCTCTGTCTGTCCCCCTGCTGTCCGCTGGCAGAGAGTGAGGCCAGCCAAGCCTCTAAGGGCCAATGCCAAGGTAGGACGCCGCTTCAGCCCACGCTGACCCGCCCCCGGCTTTCGGTGTGCATTTCTTCATCTCCTCGCTCTCACGTACTTTCCTGCGTTCTCTCTCGTATATTCTACCTCTCCCTGTTTGCCAATCTGTGCGGTTAACCTCCCTTCTTCATTGTTCTACTTCCCGATAATACTATCCCTCTCATTTCCTTTCTCTTTTTTTTATCCTCCCACACTCTTCCCTTTCTCTCTGCCTCTCCCTCTTCTCCCCCTCTCTCATTCTCTCTGTCCCTCTCCCTCTCTCTCTCCCCCGGCGTCTCCTTGTCTCTGTCTCTCCCTCTCACTCCCCTGACGTCTCCTCATCTCTCTTTCATGGTGAATAATTGATGAGCTCCTCACCTTTAGTTACCATGCATTATTCCTGTGCTCCTCTCAGGGCTCACCTCTCTCTCTCATCTCTCTCTCTCTCTCTCTCTCTCTCTCTCTCTCTCTCTCTCTCATCTCTCTCTCTCTCTCTCTCTCTCTCTCTCTCTCTCTCTCTCTCTCTCTCTCTCTCTCTCTCTCTCTCTCTCTCTGAGCCCCCACACATGGCCACAGGGCCATCGGTGACCCTGCAGATCTTGTTGGTCATCACCCTTTCTGACTCTCTAACTCATTTCCGGCAGTTGGAGCACAACTCCTGTCCTTGGCTTCTGAAACAGTGCGGTGCTGAATGCAATGACATTTGGTCAGATGTATACATACATACCTACATTTATCTGGATGTGATTACACGTGGAGCAAATGCTATTATTTGCAGAGTTGAAGTACTACACCGGGTAGACATTCCCCTGCCTCCTTGACCACTGAGTGGGTGGTTGTGGTGGAGCAGGTTATCTTGAGCGACGGACATGCTGTGCTGCTGTCCCGCACCACTCCATTGATAAGGGGCTACTCGACACACCACACACACGCACACGCACGCACACACACACACACACACACAGAAATGCCCTACTGCTTTAGTAACATGAAAAAGTGTCATGCAACTTTAGTTGTCTGGTGCTCTTTACTGCACTGTATGATGTCTCCTAACCAGACCCAGAACATAACAAGATTAGTAACACTTTGTTTTGTCATTTCTTTGGCTCTTTATTTATCAGGCCGTGACAGAGCTCCTTGTTGGAATGAGTTTGGACACATTTGAACGACAATACTCTCTCTCTCTCTCTCTCTCTCTCTCTCTCTCTCTCCCCCCCCCCCCCCCCCCACCATCAGAAAACGGTGCGTCTGGTGGTGAACTACCACCGCACCAGAAGGCGGTGGTGCGGGTCAACCCGCTGGCGCCCCTGCAGGACCTGCTGCCCGTCATCTGCGACAAGTGTGACTTCAACCCGGCGCACGTCCTGCTGCTGAGGGACGGCCTGAGTGGCCACGAGCTGGCCCTGGACCGCTCGCTGGCCCAGCTGGGGATCAAGGAGCTCTATGTGCACGACCAGAGCCTGGGTAAGCCACACACAGCGGGTCCATCCACGGCCACACACGGCGATACACAACAGAACAGAGGCCTCCTGGTGGGTTAGGGTGAGGGTGAGGGTGAGGGTTAGGGTTAGGGAGGCCATTTTGTTTGTTTTTGTGACCTCGGGAAGGACTCAGTTTGGTGGACTCATTTGAAAACAAACGAGGGTGTTTATTTTGCTTGTCGCTGAGATCCCCAATGAAGATAACCCAAAACTAAGACACAGAATCAAACGCTAATCAAGTTGACCTTCATTTTCCTTAAAATATCTGTGGACTATGTTCAAGGTTAAGGAAGGCACAACTCACCTGCCAAGGGTGAGATAAGGATCTCTATCTTGACAAAGCCCTCAAGTGATGTGGCAGGTCTTCAGATTGTGTTTCCAGGCCAAAGCTCTGAATGTAGGAGTATATTTCTCTGCATTTAAATCCTTGTGAAACAAAGAAAGGATTGTGGCTTTTGATTTCATCTTTGGCTGTGTCCACAACGAGATACGATTACTGCAACCTTATCCTTTCATTTTCTTTTTATATGTCATACTGCTCATATTAAGGTTAGAGTTTTACAATGTCAGTGGAAGATACGTTACCACCAAGTAATTAGTGGATAGAAATAATGAAAAAGAAGAAGTGAAACAAACTGGCTACCCTTGAAGGCAGTTCATTGTTTGAACGATAGTACGGGCATGTTACCTTTTGTATGAATGTAGCATACCAAATTAAATGTAGATAACTATATATAAAAGTAATGTGTTTTTGGAATTTGACTGACGAAGAACAGTTTTTTTCTTGATTGGTTAACAACCAAACCAATGGCTGAATTCAATCGGTTCCTTTCTGACTGTACCACGTCAATACAATCTGTCTTCAACCACCAACCTGTTGAGGTCCGACCACCCAGTAAAATGTGGAAGTCGGGCGTGGGAACTTTATTTTGACCTGTTTATGAAACTCTTGCGACACGCAACACTGGTTTCTATTATTGCAAACGTGAGAATCACGTGTCACAGTTTGGTACACACAGCCCGACTCACCCATAAGCACATTCTCCAAAAATTAAACTATAACCAGGCCATAGTCGAAATAAATCATCTACCAACATTTCCACATTGGCAATGTTTTATGATGTCTTTTTTTAACTTTAAAGGCCACGCCTAAATAGAGTCTTGGTAAATAGAATCTTACGAAATGCATTAGCATCGCGGCTAGCAGGAAGCTAGAAGCATTTAACGAGGGCAGATGAGCCTGTGAGCTTTAATGAGCTGGCTCATCACTGGTTAAAGTTCAGCTCGTAATGTTATAATGTTATGATGCATCGCCATAGAGACTGCTCTCGGTCTCCGAGGCCCCGTCATACCACAATGTAATGTGTACGGTCTAATTTTAGCTCCTGCCTCTCATTGGCCCGAGTATTTACAGTTAGCAGTGACTGATACCGTTAGTGACATTCCGATTTCAACACACGACGCACAATTGAGAAATACATGACGTATTTAATTCACCGTCACCGCCGGACAAATTGAGCAATAACACAATCACCGTTTGAGAATTGTCATACTATGACTTTCATTTGCCCAAGTTAAAGGGATGAAACATACTCTGGTCTATCTAATGGTCTGTGATGTGTTGTTTCTTTTCAGTATTGCAGCCTAAAATGGCTTCTGCCCCTGCTCTTAACTACTCAGGTATTACACAGGAACTAATTTTGTGTCCTGCCCAGTTCTGCGGCTGAAACGCAAATCCTGACCCAGCCTACTTATTAACCACCTGCTTTGTGTATTGTGTGTGTCATTATGTCTGTCGGTTTACAACACTAACAATTGTTGGATAGTAGTTTGCCGTTGGTTGAGCTTGTGTTAACTATCGCTTTTTCTACATAGTTAATGCACGTGTCCTTTTATATGAACTGCAATAACTATACCTAATAACTAATAACAATTTAATGGGGGGTGTAATGAGCATGAGAAATAACAGCTTTTTATATTACTTTGAACCTAACACACAGGTGTTGAATCACAGCGATCTGGTTAATTGTATCAGAGGATGAAGTAAGATAATGCTTTTTTAACTGTTGAAAAACGAAGCTGTGTAATGGTGCCCTCTAGTGGCCCGTTTTTAATGGGAACGTGCTGTTTTAAGTAACTGTTTCCCGTCTAGATTACACATATGAAGTTGGAATTGTGTATTTGTTCCCAATGCCTCAAAGTAGCACCCAATAACCCCAAATCAAGGAATTAGCTCTCTACTCAATTCTATCTTCCACACATAAGTGATCAATTTTAACACGGACTTTTTGATTTCCCTAGACTCTATCAACTCCAGCACTTTCAGTGTGGGGGCAGCGGAGAAGAGAGGCTTTCTGGGAATCTTCCGCTTCAACTCGAGGAAATCCAAAGTAAGCCTCCTTAATATTGTTCTCAGGATTGTTGTCGTTAACCGTTTCATTCTGCATGGGTTTCCTTGAGTTGCTGTATGCATTATTGATCCATCAATAGACTACTGTAGCTGGGTAAACGCAGGTGTGGCCCATTATTGTTATAGTCTGTGATTGTATTTAGTACACTGGTGTAGCTTATAGAAAGTCCACAATATTTATGAATGATATGAGCTACGTCAATGTTTACACTGTGCCTATGTGAAAGGCGTTAGCTTATAAAACATACCAAATACTAATCAATGATAAGAGTAACACTCATGTTTACCCTGCTATCGCTCCTCTGTGATAGTGGTTTAGCTTATAGAACGTACAGAATATTTCTGAATGATTTGAGCCACGCCAATGTTGCGTACCTGCTTACAAGACTCTGTGAGAGTGGTGTTAATGGATAACGTTGATGTTCTACTGTCTACAAGGAAAGGCCCTAGTCTGGAAGACTAGTGTGTAGTGTCCCCATATAGAAAATGGTCAACACGAGTTTATTACATACATGTATGCCATGTATGACTTTTATTGCATGGGAACCTTTCACTTCTACTAATAAGGGACACTGATTTAAAGGGTTCCCGTTGGACCACTGGGACTACTGATTTAGTTCACAATAGATGCCTCCAGTGACACGTTGTTTACACGACCCGTAGCCCGTATGAGGCCATCAAGGTCACTTTCGAGTTCAAAATAAAATTGGAAACGAAATACTCTCTGTTTAAACCATCTGCGGTTGAGAACTCGAATTGGACTCGTCACTTGTGTGTCCACCGTGTGTGGCATCCGGTGGTTGCGTGGGCGAGCACAACAGTGCGTGCTATAACGCCTCGTTGACCCGTATGGTCACCTGGCCCCCTGCCGGCGCAGCGTTAACGCGACACAGCGGTCCGCCGCTTATTGACACTGAATAAGAGGGCTGTTTAAAGGGCCCCAGAATGCAAGCGACCTGAAGGCGTGTTTCAAAGGGATGGTCGGTGGGGTTCTGCCTTCAGTGGGAAGGGTCACACCGGCCCTGCTTGCATGGCTGACCTGGTGAATGCTGCATGTGAGCTGTGCCTTCCCGTTGCAGGCTGAGGAGGCTATGGATACTGATTGCACGGATTCTAAATCTATGCAGAGTACAGAGGCGTCCTCCAACGTAAGTACTACTAACTAACTACTAACGACCATCCTGATTACGAGTGTCTGTGGAAGGGCATGTTGACTAACGTGTATTAAAGCTGCATTGTGCAAAGTTCTGTCTCCTATACCAGAGTGGCTGTTCGGAGAGCAACGTTTATCATCCAGAATCATTGAAACTTAGATACTGGCGTGGTCAACAGCGTTTGAAAAGGCTGGAATAAACAGCCTGACAATAGGGGATGACCTTTGGAACTGTGTGTCGTTTGTAAATGCACTATGGATAAATCGTTATACAGGTTGAGTTTCCAATCGTTGTGACCGCTGACGTGTTTTTTATTCAGCTGTTGAATATCTCTGAGCACAGTTAAGATATTACTACCTTTATAATGACTTAATCATTTCCTTGCTTTTATTTTCATATATAGAATATGCTTTTATCACAAAGGATCAATATACTGTTGTACTGTTGTATGGGAACTGGTATCTCTGCCATGTCAGTGTTCGTCCATACTATTACGTTATCTGTGATGAAGGCCTACAGTGGATTTGAAAAGAGTGTTATTCCTCATCCAGCCCTACAGGGGGCAGCAAAAGCCTTAGATACCATGACACACTGCTTTGACTACCGGGCCCCATGACTTTGACGTTGTATGGTTCTCCTCAATTCCAATATGCCTTCCAAGATAAGCACATGCAGACGCGTGCACACACACACACACACACACACACACTCACAAGATGCATTTCCCTGTGTTTAATAATATATGTGAAATTGAAGCCAAGGCTAAAACCTTGGATTTTCAACCTTTAGGAACATTTCAGTTGGGTGTTTCTGTTCATAGAGACGACAAGCAGGTTGTCTTATCTCTCACTCCCTTGTTCTGCTGGTGGACAGGTGTGTAGATGGAGAACTTTAAAAGGCTCTTCTTTCTAATTGTTTCAGTTGATTTGACCATTTATTGTTTGAGGGCCTCTCTGTCATACTTTAGTGACATCGTCACCGTTACAGTGATGGACAGAAATACGTCAATCTCGTCTAATTATGTTTTCATGGGTTATAAGGGTTTGCATTAACCATGCTGGTTCCATGGAATCTATTGCAACGTCACGTAATGTCAGTTTACAGTTTTCCCTCGTTTTTCGTCACGCCGTTTCAAGGGGCGGAGTCTATCTTCCCTCCCGGCTATGTAGCCAAGTGGCTAACTAATTACAACTGCCTTTGGACACTCGCATGGTTGTTTCAGACTTTGCAGGATTAGAAACTACACCTAACCCACAACATATCTGTGATATGTTACAGCGATCGTATACTTTTAGATCCTGCTGTCCATCACGGTGGAGCAAGGCGGGACGAGGCAGTGCATTAAGCAGAGCCCTCGCTTTTATTGCCATAACTCAATCCCCTTTATTACATTTGGCCTGGCAGACTACCCCCTACCCCCACCCCACCTGACCGGCCATCTGCGCCCAGCTCGGATCAATACTCTGTTTGATTGGGTTAGCCGGGGAACAGGGCCGCCCTGTTCTGTGCGCGTCCATCCCGGCATCAGGGCTGGCGTCGGCGCTGTCTCCACTGTCTTCACTGTCTTCTCCACTGTCTCCACTGTCTCCACTGTCTCCACTGTCTCCACTGTCTCCACTGTCTTCTCCACTGTCTTCACTGTCTTCTTCACTGTCTTCACTGTCTCCACTGTCTCCACTGTCTTCTCCACTGTCTTCACTGTCTTCTCCACTGTCTCCACTGTCTTCACTGTCTTCTTCACTGTCTTCACTGTCTCCACTGTCTCCACTGTCTCCACTGTCTTCTTCACTGTCTTCACTGTCTCCACTGTCTTCACTGTCTCCACTGTCTCCACTGTCTTCTTCACTGTCTCCACTGTCTTCTCCACTGTCTCCACTGTCTTCACTGTCTTCTTCACTGTCTCCACTGTCTTCACTGTCTTCTTCACTGTCTTCACTGTCTCCACTGTCTCCACTGTCTTCTTCACTGTCTTCACTGTCTCCACTGTCTTCACTGTCTCCACTGTCTCCACTGTCTTCTTCACTGTCTCCACTGTCTCCACTGTCTTCTCCACTGTCTCCACTGTCTTCTTCACTGTCTTCTCCGTCTTCGCTCTTCTCTTTGTTCTCCCCCTTCCGCGCTGTGCTTCTCAGGGTCAGCAACGCAGCCCCCATTGTGTTCATGAGTATATATTATGTAATATAAGGTTAACTTGTTAGTGAAACAAGAACGCAGGTCGAGATGTTGATAATCCATTTGAACTTATTAACTGATTAACTAGCACCAGAACAACGTTACAAGGTACACTCAACAGGCGCCGTAGAGCGCCCCCTAAGGCATGGGAGTAACAATGCATACTGCTGACTATCCACTGCATGCATAACAATCATCATCATCACGGGCCTCAGCCTCAGCCTGTGTCTGCTCTACTCTCTTGCAGCCTCGTAGCCGCCTCATTCCCCCCAGAGGGGAGACTACCACTGCCACTATATCCTCCTTGTTTATTTCCTAGAACCAATGGAGGAGAGTGGACATGGCTCTTTTGTTTTCGCAGAAAGGTGACGCCACCCAGGCGCCCACAGCTGAACTGACCGCGCTGATAAGGTCACGCGGTCGCCGTACAGCGCGCTCTCAGATCCCCCGGAGCAGCCCGGAGTCAAGCGCCGCACAAAGGCAGAGCTCTGTTTTGGCAGAGCCTCCGGTTCTTCACCTTTTAGGCCTCCTCTGATCTTATCACAACATGACAGCAGGCTTTCTATGTGACTGAGCCTCTCTCGCTCGCTCTCGCTCGCTCTCTCGGCTCTGATTGGCCTCTTAAGCTGCACATTGGACCACACAGATGCACACACACACACACACACACACACACACACACACACACACACATCTACTAATGCATACACGCACGCACGCGCCTTTATCAATGTCCATTAGGGCCAGTGATAAAAGGTTAGGCCCTCACTGATAATAGCCATGGTAGAGTAGGTAATCTGATGCCTCTGTCTGCACTGACATCACTCAACTGTGTGTGTGTGTGTGTGTGTGTGTGTGTGTGTGTGTGTGTGTGTGTGTGTGTGTGTGTGTGTGTGTGTGTGTGTGTGTGTGTGTGTGTGTGTGTGTGTGTGTGTGTGTGTGTGTGGGGTCTTATGCCTCACTGACAGGAACCACTGTGTACACAAAGCCACAAAGCCAATGTGTTCAAAGTATTCTTTGGCTTTTAATTAAAGGAGGCCAGCGTCAGGACTTGTTGTTCCACTGTGTTCTGGTGGTAAACACATGGCATGAGAAACACGTTTCCTCTGATTGTTTCCTTTGAGGAAACTCAAAGAGTTGTGGATCATATCAGATATCATGTGTGATCCCTTGTTGTCAAGAGTCAATTGGCACAAAGCTTTTCAAGATGCACCACAACGCTTTTCTTGGTTAGAAAGAAAATGTGGCATTGATTTGACATTTTTAGAACAGCTTTTTTACTAGTCTTCCTCCAGGAGCTGTCCTCGCTCTGCACGTCTAAGTAGAACACACTCTGATATTATTTTGTTCTTTCCCTTCACTCGCTCCATCTGGTCTCACAAAATCAAAAAAAAAAAGACTTAAGATCCATAAGCTGAAGTCTTTAGATTCCTAATCTAAAGTCTGATGGCCGAGAGAGTGAGAGAGAGACTGCCCTGGCTAAACTCTCTCGCAAGGGAGCGAAACACATGAGCACTGTGCAGTGTGAAAAGTTCATCGGCTAGGGCTTGGCTGCAGACCTAGGACTTCACGCACAGACACACACACACACACACAAAAGCAGACTTGCACACATGCACGCACAAATGCCCACAGGCGTACACACACAAACAGACACACACTCAATCACTCACTCACTCACTCACTCACTCACTCACTCACACTCAAACAAATAAAACACACACACACACACACACACACACACGCACACACACGCGCATGGGACACACAATTGGTTACCAGCTTTGGCAGTTGGCTCCTGGAGAAGGGCCCTTCTGTGACTCAGTGTTTAGACGTCTGCCTCCTCCTCCTCTCCCTCTCTCCTCCTCTTCCTCCTCCTCCTCCTCCTCCTTCCTCCTCTCCCTCTCTCCTCCTTCCTCCTCCTCCTCTTCCTCTCCCTCTCTCCTCCTCCTCCTTCCTCTCCCTCTCTCCTCCTCCTCCTTCCTCCTCTCCCTCTCTCCTCCTTCCTCCTCGTCCTCCTTCCTCCTCTCCCTCTCTTCTCCTCCTCCTCCTTCCTCCCTCTTCTCCTCCTCCTCCTTCCTCCCTCTTCTCCTCCTATTAGCTTCAGCCTTCCCGATGCCTCTCAGACTCCGGCCTCCACGTTGCTCTTGGCCTTCCTGTAACCCGCCCCATGTGTTCCAGCACGTTTACAGTCCGCTTGGGCGCGACTCTGTCAGGGCTGTCAAGTGGACTGTGGTTTATTTCTTAATTTTTGTGGGGGGGGGGAGGAGGGGGGGAGGTGGGGGAGGTGAATTATCATTTCCCATGAGCCTCCTGTCCCGACACATGGGAGAAATATGCTCTCTCCATCTGTTGCGTCCGCTGGATGCAGGCGCACACCACCAGGTGGTCGTCCTTGAATCTCTTTTTCTAGGTACTCGGTGGACGAGCGCCAATCGCTGGCCGTGCGCGACTCACGCCCGCTCCTTCCCGGGATCGTAAAAAAAAAACGGGAACAACGGCCCGGAATTACGGCCGGCACGGACCGCTCGCACGTTGCAGAGCGAAGGGAATATCAAAGTCGATATCAGAATCGCACCCCCCCCCCCCCCCTCCAACCGCGTCCGGCCCTCTTGATATTTAGTCCACAGGGAACCAAACCAGAAACCAAATCGCCCCCGCTGAGCGCTCTCCTCTCAGCTTCCAATTAATTCTAATGACCTGGACTTTATGTTCCCTCTCCTTCGCTTTTTTTTTTCCTCTTTCTTTCTTTCTTTCTTTCTTTCTTTCGGTCTCCCTCCTTTCTTCTCTGCCTTTCCTTTTTGCTTTGGTTTCATGCCGTGTCCAGACATTGTCTGAACGCATCAATTAATCTGCTTTATAAAGCTGGGCTCTCCTCCTCTTAGGCCGTGCCACCGGGCGCGGGGTGAGCGCAAGGTTGGGCTTGTGTCATTCGGAGTCCACCCCACCCCCACCCCCACCCCCACCCCTCCTTGTTCTCGCCAAGTGGATTCTCCCTGAACCGTAGCGGGCCGAGCCTCTGGGACGGGGTCCAGACTTTCAGGAATACTTTACACTCTGTGCCGAAGTGTTGCACTGGAAATACCACTTTGGAGCTGGACGGTTTCCAGTGAAGATTGGGGATCGTCGCTATTGTGACGTCAACATGCCGTATATCGGAATCAACCGATGAGTCCTGACGAGTCCAATCGAAGAAGCGTTACCTTTGGACCATAAGTTGCTTCAAACCCCCAAAAGATTGAATTGAATTTAGATCATTAACATTCACATTCAGCATTTAGCAGACGCTTTTGTCCAAAGCGACAACAAAGATAGATAGCTAGGATAAGAGGCTCAATGCTAAGTACTATTTTTAAGTGCAAGGACATACAACACACAATAAGTGCGTAAGGGGGGAGTCTGGGTGAACTTTGAACAAGTGAGATCATCCATTCATTTCAACCTCGTAAAAAGTTGCAGCCTCTAAAAGAAACATCCGCTTGTTTTTCAGGGTTCGACACCGGGGACACAAACAGAGACTACTAACCGGTCAGACACATGCGTGGTCGTGCCACCGTGACGTGTGTGTGTGTGTGTGTGTTCCTCTCCTCAGGGTTTGTCCACGGGATCGGTGGCCACTGAGGCGCGGCCCAGCACTCTGGGCCAGTCCCAGTCGGCCATGAACCTCTCCAGGACGTCTCCCAAGAGCGATGCCAAGAAACGGAGGGCCCCGGCCCCCCCGCCCGCCCCCGCGGGCCCCCCGGGACACGGCAGCCTGGACTGCTATCAGGTAGGAGGGGAGGGCTTTTACGATGCGACGCACATACGTTTTACTGTGCCGTGAACGTAGATGCGTTGCACAGGAGACGAGGTCCGAATAAGGGCTGTGCGTGCACACAGACACAACACAACACATGCACAAAACAACACAACACATGCTAACACACACACATGCTCACACACATGCTCCATGCACATGCACACGCACAAACACACACACATGTTTGCACACACACACACACACACGCACACACGCACACGCACACACAATCTAAGCCTCTATAATTGGTCACTGAGAAGTAGCCATCATAATAAGAGACTACATCGCTCTGGTCAGAGCGGTGTGAGGCATGTGAAGCGTTAACTGGAGGCATTCGACCGCTGCATCGCATCTGTTTTTCCCTCCCTTGCTCGGAGCTGACATTCAACACCGCCGGGTCACACTGACCTGTAGCATCTACGCCAGACCAGCAGCAGCTCCCCAGACGCACTCTCTTATTTTCCTCTAAAGATTGTGTGTGTGTGTGTGTGTGTGTGTGTGTGTGTGTGTGTGTGTGTGTGTGTGTGTGTGTGTGTGTGTGTGTGTGTGTGTGTGTGTGTGTGTGTGTGTGTGTGTGTGTGTGTGTGTGGGAGGAGGAGGCAGTGCAGCGGATGAAGGTGTTATTGCCGGGGTCGCTCCCAGCAGCCGCGTTGGATTATTGATTACATAACTGCCGTCACACTCCCCTGGTGTCAGGGGAGTGTGTGTGTGTGTGTGTGTGTGTGTGTCCCGAGTCCCCTGGGACTCCATGTCGTTTTGTCACGGTGACATTTGGAGAATACTATCAGTCCTTTGTTTGGTTTGGCAAAAATGTGGCACCGCAAGTGACCGGCAATGTTTAGAATTGATTTATTTCAGGTGTCCATGTTTAATTCCAGCCTCTCTGTTGTCCCGTTAGCGTGCTTCTTCCTTCTCAAACGCTTCTTGATCCCATTATTGTCATTATGATGGGGACGCTTGTTCTGATCGTATGCCAGTCGGGCCGTGGCCCTCGGCACAGACCATTGTTAAAGCAGCCTCGCTGCAGCGTGCAGGATACTCAAGAGCTGGGTCAGTGCAGAGGGTAATCTGAGGACAATGTGGCTACCCTAATAATAGTCTTCCTCGTCCCTCTCTCCCGCTTCTCCCTCCTCTCTCTCTCTCTCTCTCTCTCTCTCTCCTCTCTCTCATCGCTCTGCTGCTGCCCCAGAGCTCACTTTGAAGCACTGAGCCTGCCTGCACGCACGGCAAGGTGAAAATCAAAAGGGGCTTACCCTCGGTATAGCCTCTAAAAGCGCACTTAAGATTAATAATTTAAAGTCTGAGCACAGACCAGTTCAAATCAGGGTGAATGAGGGCAGACCCAACTCAAACCTTGTCGAATGCGGTGGTTCACTTTGAATTCACTGCATGTTCGTGTCGACCAATCACGTCGCAGGATTGCGGTGATTTATAAGTACGTAATTGGCTAATGGGGAACGCAAACTCAGCCAGCACTAGTAGACTCTAACCGCTAAAACATCCTGTTCAGATACCCAGCGTTTTGTTTTTTTTAGAAGAGGTGTACACTGTAGAAATTCTACCACAGAAATCCCGTTGGAAAGCTTCATCCACGGTGCAGAACACAAAGCCATCCTCCCCGTGTCCCCGGGGGCGTGTGGTTGGTGGAGACACCTGTGGGGTGAGTGCTGCGTCAGAGCCTGACGTCAGACTCTGTCCGGCGGGCTCCTCTCCTCTCCTGTTGTCCAGGGGATTTACACGCGTGACACGCGGGGCGATTAGCGACGCCAGAGCTGGCGAGCAGATTGCACGGGGTCAGCGGCGGCCAAAGGTTAAGTTTATGCTGGCTCATGTTCCTGAGCCTGCAGCCGGGGAAGAGGCTCCAGCAGTAGAGAGGCTCCCGCTCTAGAACAGATTCAATTACAAATGTATTGTAAATGAAAATAATGATGATGAGGATGAGAAGGTTCATGTAATTAATGTTGTTAATAAATGGCGTTTATACAGCGCCATTCAGGACACCATAGGTGCTGCACACAACATAGACTGACTGAAGGCCTGGCTAAAAATGTACAATTCATATTACGTGCACCACGCTCATATTACAGCCTGGTGTACGCTGTTACGGTATGTTACCGTGTGCACCACGCTCATATTACAGCCCGGTGTACGCTGTTACCGTATGTTGTAACAGTGTACACCACGCTCCAAAATATGCGCACACGCGTACATGCACACACGCGCACGCAGACACACTCAATTTCCACACACATGCAGACACACAATGTATACAGACACACCCGCACGCACAATGCACACACACGCACGCACGCACACACACACACAAACGCACAATGCACACGCACACACACACACACGCACACACAAACGCACAATGTACACAGACGCGCACACAACTTACAACACAGCATACCCGAAGAAAGAGCCGGGGACACAAAGGCCCCCGCCGGCCCCCACGGGGGGGGGGCCGACATCAGAGCGGCTCCCCGCCCCCCCGCTCCTCCGCCTCATGCCTCTGGAGTGTGAAGGGAAGATTAGCCGCACGCCGCCCGGGTTGTCTGAGGACAGCCCCCCTCACGGTGACTGCACTCGTTACGGCCGCCCCCCCGCCCCCCGCCGCCGTAGGGCCGACTGTAGTGGGGGGGGGGGGGGGGGGGACTGTAGTGGGGGGGGCGACTGTAGTGGGGAGCGGCGCTCGTGACAGACTGACGGCTGGCGCTAATGGTCGCTGACAACATGATGGGGGGGGGGGGGGGAAATGACACTGATGAGATTGGCGTAATGAAGCATTTGCGCTTAGATGTGTGTGTGTGTGTGTGTGTGTGTGTGTGTGTGTGTGTGTGTGTTTGTCTATGTACATTGTGTGTGCCTGTGTGTGTGTGTGTGTGTATTTGTCTATGTACATTCTGTGTGTGTCCATGTACATTGTGTGTGTGTGTGTGTGTGTGTGTACATTATGTGTGTGTGTGTGTGTCTATGTACATTCTGTGTGTGTGTGTGTGTCTATGTACATTCTGTGTGTGTGTGTGTGTCTATGTACATTCTGTGTGTGTGTGTGTGTCTATGTACATTCTGTGTGTGTGTGTGTGTGTCTATGTACACTCTGTCTGTCT
>NW_028178273.1:0-2000 GCF_964030765.1 Micromesistius poutassou | reverse complement strand
CACCCTGACATTAAGCCGTCTCGTCGCTTTCACTCAACGCCAACTATTTATTTACTTTAGATTTGGCATAAGTTACACAATGACATTCCCTGGTAAGACACACAGCTCCCCATCAGTCCTCTAGAGCGGCCTCAGGTCACACAGGGGCTGCTCTACCAGTAGAAAAGAACAAGAGGACTCTGGTCTCCAGAGAGCCTTCTGCCCCCCAGGAGACCAGGAGTAGAGATAGATTAGAGAGAGATTTAAACAGAGGTCCTCAGGTGTTGGGGGGGGGGGTCCTCAGGTGGGGGGGGGGCTCGTCCAGGGCAGTCCTGAGCAGGCCCTCGGGGTCCGACAGGGCGCAGTACAGCGTGTAGCCCAGCTCATCCACCTCGGGCTCCAGCAGCTCACACAGCAGGTTGACTCTGGGGTTGAGGGCGCAGGGCAGCCTCCCGGCCTCCAGGTGGCCCACCAGCGCTCGCAGCAGCTGCAGGAAGCGGTCGGCCAGCGCCTCCTGCGTCCAGTCGCCCTGGGCGTCGCTGAGCAGCAGCAGGGCGTTGGTGAGCTGGCTGGCGTTGAGCCGCTGCAGCGCCGCGTTCAGCTTGCACACCGCCTTGGCCAGCTTCAGGCAGGCGCAGCGGCAGCCGCCGTCCTCGCGGTCCAGCGCCCGCAGCCGGGCCGTCTCCGCCGCCCGGAAGCTCTGCCGCCACAGGTTCTGGTGGCGCTCGGCGGCCGGCCGGTGGGGCTTGGCGATCAGCGCGCCGCCGTCCTCCATCGCCAGCAGCGGCAGGAAGTCGACGTAGAGCCGGCGGTCCGTCTCGTACTGCACCTCCAGCGTCAGCGTCTCCGACGGCACCACGGGCCGGATGACGTAGTCCAGCACGCTGCCGATGGCCGGCCAGTTGATGGAGCCGGCCACCAGCCGGTCGAACACCTCCAGCACCGCCCGCGGCGACAGGTAGCCCCCCACCATGCAGCGGTCCCAGTAGCTGCTGCCGCGCGGGAAGTACTCCAGGTTCTCCCTGCGGACCAGCCAGAAGCCCGGGACGTTCATGATGGTGTCCTCCCCCGGCACCATGGACCACAGGTTCTTCTCTAGGACCAGCGGCACCATGAGCTGGGCGTGGTCCGCCGTCACCACCTGGGGAGAAGACCTCGTTAGAGCCCCCCAGGTACGCCTTAGCCCCGCCCCTCACCTGCAGCTCGTCATAGAGACCGCCCCGCCCCTCACCTGCAGGTCGTCATAGAGACCGCCCCTCACCTGCAGGTCGTCATAGAGACTGCCCCTCACCTGCAGGTCGTCATAGAGACTGCCCCTCACCTGCAGGTCGTCATAGAGACTGCCACTCAGGTACTCTTAGCCCCACCCCTCACCTGCAGGTCGTCATAGAGACTGCCGCTCAGGTACATCTCTCGCAGCGGCATGTCGGGCAGCTTGGCGTGCAGGAAGACGCGCAGCTCGGCGCAGATGTCCAGGGCGGCACGGCGGGCGGCCGCCTGCTCCTCCGCTGGGATGTTGACCTTCTCCCGGTAGAACGCCCACAGACGCTCCTGCAGCGACAGACGCATCCGCGCCCTCAGCAGCTCGGCCCCGCCCCCGGCGCCCGGCCCAGAGCGGCACACCACCCGCCGCACGGCGTCTGGAGAGAGCAGAGGGTTAGCCCCTCTAGTGGAGGGTCAGCCCCTCTAGTGGAGGGTTAGCCCCTCTAGTGGAGGGTTAGGGTCAGCCCCTCTAGTGGAGGGTTAGGGTCAGCCCCTCTAGTGGAGGGTTAGCCCCTCTAGTGGAGGGTTAGGGTCAGCCCCTCTAGTGGAGGGTTAGGGTCAGCCCCTCTAGTGGAGGGTCAGCCCCTCTAGTGGAGGGTGAGGGCCGAGTGGAGGTACTGGGGTCTGGTTACTGGAAGGAGACAGACTGCTATAGGACATCAACACTAAGACGTTAGAGTGGACCCACTGTAGAGGAGACAGACTGCTATAGGACATCAACACTAAGACGTTAGAGTGGACCCACTGTAGAGGAGGAG
>NW_028178274.1:0-12467 GCF_964030765.1 Micromesistius poutassou | reverse complement strand
GTGTGTGTGTGTGTCTGGGGATCTGTGTGTGTGTGTGTGTGTGTGTGTGTCTGGGGGTCTGTGTGTGTGTGTGTGTCTGGGGGTCTGTGTGTGTGTCTGGGGATCTGTGTGTGTGTGTGTGTGTGTGTGTGTGTGTGTGTGTGTGTGTGTGTGTGTGTGTGTGTGTGTGGTGTGTGTGTGTGTGTGTGTGTGTGTGTTGGGGGGTCTGTGCTGGGGGACATGATGAGTCCACACGGTTGATTAGCAGGACTCAGGTGTCCAGATCCTAGAGGAGCTCCACTGGGGAGCTGTTGTCCGGGCAACAGAGCCAAAAGGGAAAATGTGGGACCCAGGCGGTGGTAAGGGGGGGCTGAGGGTACGTGTGTGTGTGTGTGTGTATGTGTGTCTGTGTGTTTGGGCGTGTGATTGATGTGCCAGTTGCTCCATCCCCCCTCCCCCCCCGCCCCCCCCCCCAAAAAAAAAAACCCCGCCCCCCTCCAACCTTTAAAACACTGGGACAATCATGGTTCATCATTAGCTCGCGGCGGCTACAAGCGCTAGGCGCCGCGATCCGTCTCCATTAGCATTGACATTGACTCTGGAAGCATCCATTAAAGCCACCGGTGCGCTCTGCGTACTCGGAGGAACTAGCCGATATCGATGGACAGGAGCAACGCGGGGGGGGATCGGGGGGGGGGGGGGGGGGGGTGATGGACAGAGAGAGAGGGACGGGGCCACGCACAGGACAGAGGGGCAAACCGTACGCACTCAAAGCCCCTCTCTGTCGCGCCAGGGCAGAGTGGAGGTAAAACACGAGAGAGAGAGAGAGAGAGAGAGAGGCGTGATCCACTGACAGTGATGAGGCAGACCGAGGGACGATCAATGGCCCTACGGAGAGACGGGTGTGCGAGCATCACCGTTCAGCCATCTGGAGTTGTACTGATCGGTCCTCATGGCCGTCTGCTTCCCGAGCGTGCGGAAGATGGCCGAGTCGGTGCCCATGAAGTCGATGTAGACGCCGGCGTACAGCTCTCCATCTGGCACACAGAGGGGAGGAGGCGTGTGTGAGGCAGCTTCCGTCGTCCGATTAATGGCCTCTGTTTATTGGTCGCTAATTAGCGAGATAGGTGTGATTCGTCTTTATGATCTGGAATAATGTGACGACTAAAGAAGTGTCTGCAGGTGAAATAATGAGATAAAATACAAACATTGCTACTGCTACTACTATTGCTACTACTACTCATAATAAATGAAGGCCAATGAGAGCTGGTCGTCGTATTTACAGCGGGGAATATCAGCAGAATTGCAAAGTGTATATTTAGCATGTTAGCTTTGCTCAAGTCAGCTGGAACTAAGCACATATGGCATGGCACAACAGAGGGAATTCTCTTTCAATCTAGCTCAATATCTCTCTTTCTCTTATGTACACACACACACACACACACACACACACACACACACACACACATGCACATGCGTACACACACACACACACACACACACACACACACACACACACACACACACACACACACACACACACACACAGGCAGGCATGCAAGTGCACACAAACACACACACACACACACACACACACACACACACACACACAGACACACACACACACACACACACACACACACACACACACACACAGACACACACACAGACACACACACACACACACACACACACACACACACACACACACACACACACACACACACACAGTGCTGAAGGTCGGTGGTCTACGGCCTTTTGTGACCACCTGCAAGCTGCTGACAGCCCGGACCACCCAGTGTGAGCACACTTAACTTTACAACTTCACAGGGCGCTAAGTCTATCATTCAATTTGATCCACCGTTAAAAGCAAGAGAAAATAACACAGCAAAAGGCGGCCATCCCAACATGATAGCTCAACCACAGTGAAATGATTAAATACAAAAGAAATAATAAAGGAATTGGCCCTGGTTTCAAAGTGTAGTGTTACATAAAAGTGAATCCGTTTTTCCATGGTTTGTTAAAACTTTGCTCCAACCACACATTACATTTTATTGCAGAACAAAGTTACTCCCTGTTAAGGAGAATCGATCTGAGATCAATAAGACCCCGTTGGTCTATGGCGAAACCAGTGTATCATTTTTGTGTGGAACAGCCCTTTGGGACCGGGGCTGACTGGAAAGTACTAGAAACCTGCCTAGTTTTGCGGTAAGCAAGCCTCTCAAAAGTGCCTGTGCAGAGAAAGTGGAGAGAAAAAGGTACTTACTGATCAATGCGGAGACACTGTTGAGTTTGGGGTCGTACGGACATTTGCCTTTCCCAGAATCCACTTTGCCTGGCTCTAGACGAAATATGTATTGCTGAAACAGCAGAAGGATTAGGAGGGAAAAAAATCATTAATAATTCAACCACTTTTCCCCCGTTTCGTCACTTTTGTTAGATATCATACGCAGCGCATGGGATCGACGTGACTGTTGTTACTGGACCCACTTCAAGTCAATTATTGCGTTGTTACATTTTCATTTGATATTACATTGTTATACATCCTACATGCGGCGCTCCGGAAGGCAGCGCTGGCATTTCACAGGGACAATGTGTAACTGGGAGACAGCTAGGAGGAGAGGTTAGGGGGACAGGGAGGGGGGGGGGGGACGAGGGGGACGGGGACGGGGGCGGAGGGGGAGGGGGGTGCTGCTATTGTAGAGCCATCAACAGATACACAATGACATCCATTAGGGGTTGAGGGGTAAAGTGACATCAGTGTGTTCCTGACATTCGCGGGGCGTGGTGGTGGTCGTGGGGGGGGGGTGGGGGGGGGGTGGGGGGGGGCGAAGCCATTACGGTTCGAGTTCCCCGTCGGCATGCTTTTACTGTTCGTGGCCCGCGATTGGACGACGCGGTCTCTCGACAGATGAGCGGGGGACGTGCTCAGCGTCTGTGTCAACACTCTCTCCTCGGGGTGCGGGGGGGGGGGGGGGGGATGGGGGGGGGTGGGGGGGGGATGTCGGCGTTGTCTGAGGCTTCAGGAGACACGCACGCTAGCACTGACAGCTAGCACTCTACGTAACCTCTGGGAAGATGTTTGACCGGAGCTAAAGCAAAACAACTGCGTCGAGTCGACACCAGTCGCAGGTATTTCTGTTCGTCACTTGATCACGCTTAAGAAAGACTGTAGTCAAATATAGCATGTTGGATGGCTGTGAGTTTTGGCTGGGCTAGACCCATCCACCACTGTTTCTAGGGCGTTGCTCCTAGCCGGGATCAACCCCAACCCAGCTTGGCAGCACGTTGAAGGATCATCGCTCTGTCTGCCAGCCCTGCTAAACTTAATCCTTCATCGGACGTTTCAATGAAACTCAACAATTTGACGAGGTGGTGATTCGGTAGCCTGGCCATGTAATCGCTGCTTTTAAGTAAGACCTGTATCGTGTAGCGCCAATGTTTCAGTGATTCCGACGGCCGTTGGCTCCGCCTCTAGAGAAACCTCCGTGTGATTGGCTAATGAAAGAGGCGGGCGCCATCCTGGCGGTTCCTGGCAGCCCACCTGTGCCTCCATAGGGCCTGCTGTGGAGCTGTAGTCGGCCGCGCGATTGGTTCTGCTTCCAGACTGGGGGTTCTGTAGGTGGAGGGAGCCCTATGAACAAGACACATGGCACACCGGGCCGTCCAATTACTGAGAGCCCTCCTTCAAACGGTACCCAACAGCCCGAGACCCCCCCCCCCCCCCCCCCCCCCCCCCCTCTCAGCGGCCCACCCAGAGATGCTCTCCACACGGACACACTGATGGGAGAATAATCAGTACAAATAAAAAGTCCAGAAAGCCTTTACTGTGAAGCAGATGGGAAAGGAAACACAGAGGAGATATAACTGGAGGAGATAAGTCCTTTTGGACTGCAGTGACTGTGACTGCAGAAGGGAGCAGCGGTGGGCAGTTATGAGGTAGTGAAGTAGAGGTAGTGAAACTCGGAGAGTGTGTGTACAGCAGCAGTGTAGTTACAGCTCCACAAGACTCAGGTCGGTAATTAGGTGGAGGAGCATGCCATGCCTTAGACTCACAGACGCAAACACAAGGAACAAACACGGTGAGGATGTTATTGACAGAGAGGATAAAAGCCCTTGGCAGGAGATTCTGTGAAAGTCATTCCTTCTATAAAGATTCAAAATTTCCACAGCTTGGATTCGTAGTTGTGGCAAATTCACTTATTTCTTCATAGATGAAAGTGACCAACGTCCTATAAATGGTGGTTCAGAGTACAGATGTTTAGTGTTTATTCCGTATCAATAACTATGTGCTGTTGCTACTACAGCCAGTATGACATTAATTATCCCGTGAGGATTCAGACCAAAAGGTTGCAGGGATCATAAACATTTAGGTTCATTACACAGAAATAGAAATTCTTCACTTAATCCTATTATGCGGTCAGATTGCTTAATCAAGAATGGCAATAAACTCCTTGCAGGGCTTTTAACTGTCAAAATAACAGCAATCAATGGCATCCAACAATAGTAGGACAACTACTATACAAATAATCACATTAACAACAGACAGAACAATCATACTGAAGGAAGGCCATGGCGTCAGACTCCTTCTCAAATACTTTGTTGTGGTCTCTCTGGCACTAAATGAAGGAACTTGATGCATGAGCGAACCTTCTCGTTAAGCTGTAAAGAGGAGTCACTTAAAAAAATGATTAAGAAAGAAAAATCTCAAGGGCGTACTGACCGAGGACCGCGCCATGGGCCAAAACCCCATCGCACGACAAGAAGGGGCGCGCTCCTCACAAACCTAGCAGACCCGTGTGTTTACACACGCCGGACGCTAGGAAGCGCTTCATGTCGCGCGCGGGGCCACGGCGCCCGCGGGCCTACGGAGGAGGAGAGGCTGGAGGCGCGGCGCCGGGGAGGCCGTCCTCTACGTTGAAACGTGAGCCCTTTCATTACAACCGCCCTGAGACTAAACAGGCAGGCGACCGGACCCGGGCCGGGGAGAACGCCGCTGCGAGGGCTGCTCTGAACGGCTGGACGGACTGGAGCGGGAGAGAGGGAGGGAGAGGTGGAGCGAGAGAGAGAGAGAGAGGGGGGGGGAGAAAGGGAGGGATGGACGTTGGGTAGGGAGGGAGAGATAGGAAAAGGAGGGATTGAGGGGAGGAGGGAGGAAGCGAGAGTCAGAGGGAGAGAGGGAGGGAGGGAGGGATGGATGGACGGTCGGGAGGGAGGGATAGAAAAGGAAGGAGTGAGGGGAGGAGGGAGGAAGGGAGATTGAGAGAGGGAAGGAGCGAACAAGGGCGAGTCAGAGGGAGAGAGGGAGGGAGGGAGGGAGGTAGAGAGGGACAGAGAGAAAGGAGGAAGGGAGGGAGAAGGAGATAGAGAGAGAGAGAGAGAGAGAGAGAGGGAGGGATGGAGGGAAAGACGGAGGGAGAGCGGTAGAGAGGAAGGGAGAGAGAAAGGGAGGGAGGCAGAAAGAGGGATAGAGAGAGAGGGAGGGAGGTTGAGAGGGAAAGTGAGAGAAAGAGGGAGGGAGGGCACGAGGGAGAATGGGTGAGCGAGCGAACGAGGGAGGGGAGGGGAGCTACAAGGCTGGTGATGGATGAGAGGCTACATCGGTAATGATGGCCTTTCAGAGGCTCTCAGACAGCCGGAGAGACAAGCCACAGGCCGCTTGGAAACAGGTGAGGGGGTCGGGTGTGTGTGTGTGTGTGTGTGTATGTGTGTGTGAGAGTGTGTGTGTGTGTGTGGGGAGCAGGCGGGCCATGCTTTACGTATCCTGTCAGCGTGCCGTCCCCAGCGGGAGGACACGATCGCTGTTCCGCCTTCGCTCTCTGAGGCGGTGCTTAGCCGGCTCACTAATTGCAAGTGGGTGGAAATGACAGGGAGCCTGAGCAGACGCCCTGTGGTACGGACGCTACGGTGCTCAGGGCCTGGGTCGCTCCGGAGACACCGATCTCTGGAGCGAGCCCGGGCCAGTGGCTCCAGAGACACCGGCCGTAAGCGTGGAGGAACCAGGGTGTCTCAGGGCCATGTGATAATAATCACATATGATCATATCGTGTGAATCACTGCTCACATTTATAGTACGCTGCTTACACAGCGCCAGGGGGATGACACACACCCCCAAGCCAACAGAGCAGAGAACGAGACGGCTCGACGGGAAAACTCTGTACAGGCATCGCGAGTGTGGCCATGGTGACCTCAATCCCCATGAATGGAAGCAAAATGCCCAATTCATCCATGTTATATATATTCATACAACATTCATTTAAGCCGAGCGAGAGCCTCCTTAAAGACCTCCAGTGTGTGACGGAATGGGACTCGATGCAAGCCAAGGACAGATGTGAGATGAAAAAGTAAATAAACCTCCAGCCAATGAAACCAAAGATCAAGAAGCAGATTGCGAACGACCCCCCCGGGGATTGATTGAAAGATATTGTGTTCAAAGCAGGACGGGGCAAAGGTCAAAGACGTCTCCACGGACGCCCTCCTGAGTCTTGAGTTACCTGGGACCTGCGGCCGCGGTCCACGTAGGTGCAGATGGGGTTGTAGGCCCCCGTCCCACACACATACAGGTGGGTCCGGTTCCAGGGCTCAATCAGACGGATGAAGTTTCCACATTCTCCCTGCGAGAGAGAGCGAGAGAGAGAGAGAGAGACAAAGAGACATAGAGAGAGAGTCAGAGAGAGAGAGAGAGACCAAGAGACAGAGAGAGAGGGAGAGAGAGAGCAGGCCGAGACTTAGCTGGGTTAGGGAATAACAGGAGAAACCTATAGGTTTCCTATCTATAAACAAAATTAAACATTTTGATCTTGAACATGCACTGCGAAAGAATTGAAAAAAACGTTCTGTAAAACACAGAGGACGCGCCGATGATTAATACCCTGTGCTTTGGCCCGAAACACGGACACATCCATTATTATGTTGTATGTTTCACAGCTCTCTCTCGTTGGCCTACTGGCTCGTTCACACAGCCAGGGCCTGTGCTGGGAGGGGAAAGAGTTTCCAAATGCTGCACTAGTGTTGATGAAGCAGCAGACCAGAGCAATGCATCCAAGTGCAATGCATACAGCCGGTGACTGTAGCGAGATTAAGGGGAAACCAAAGAGAATGTGTGAATCACTAAACGTGAATCACTAAACAAAAGGATGATTCAATCTTAACTTTGGACACTTGACTCATAACAGGATTTGATAGCCTACAGGGATTTTCGCAGTTTCACTAAAGTATATGCCAAATTTACTTAATCAAAAATATAATTTCACAGATCACAAATCACAGATTGTGAGACGTATTTTGTAAATGCCGGCTACGTAATATGTGCTTAAAAAGCACTTGTGAGCTACCCCCCCCCCCCCATTACATCAGAGACAGGTTAGCTCAGTGAAATTAATTGGATGGATTAATAAAAAAACTAAAAAGACAGACATATCAATTCGGCAAATCCTCATCTGCCAATGAACAGACACATTCTGAGTGCAAATCTGTGTGTGTTGATTATGCGTTTACACATGTGTGCATACGTGTCTTGTTCATTGCACATTGTAACCCCCCTCGACACACACACACACACACACACACACACACACACACACACACACACACACACAGAAAGCACAGCGGGCATGATTGCCTTTGACCTGGTGGCCGGGCTGACGTTCTGTGTGAATTGCTTTCTGAGTTGTCATCATCAGTCATCCTCTAAAGAGGGGGCAGGTCTCCCCATGGCCCCCCCCCCTTTTTTTTATTTCCTATTTTGGGGGATGACATTCCTAGTCGGCCCCTTTTCCACGTCTCTCCGACACACACGCAACATGCACGAGCGCACATGCATAAACACAACACACACACACACACACACACACACACACACACGCACACACACGCTTCTACATGTACGGGCACACACCGGCCAGCAGTGTGCAGCCCGGGGCGGGGAGAGGCGCGGGTCAGAGCACATTTACAAATGAGCATTCCAGTTGGATAAACAGCGGTCCGCTCCGCCAGTACCAGCGGGGAGAGAGAGCCGGCTTATTGTCCAAACGCCCCATCATCACTCCCTGGGTGCTCACACCCAGGCCCAGCAGGCAGGAGGAGGTGTGTGTGTGTGTGTGTGTGTGTGTGGGGGGGGGGGGGGGTGGGGGGGGTTGGGGGGGGTAAGGGTGAACATGTGTGAGCCAATGAAAAGAAAAAGTCACGCGAGGATCTGTTTTTAGCATGAATTTCAATGTGGAATTTGAATTGATTTCCTGCAGAGGTGGGGGCGGGGGGGCGGGGGGGTGGGGGGGTTTGCCTTGTGAACGGCGGTGCCCCTTCAGACGCGTCACGGCGGCGGCGGCGCAGTTTGTAACCGGCGGCCTCGACGACCAAACTCCACGACGGAAGACGGGGCCACATTTGGTACCGTTTTCGTTTTTTCATTTCCTTTTCCATCCGTATCAGAATATGTATAAATATGCGCGTGATGCGCGGCAGTCAATCAGCCCTATTGGATGCTGCCTGCCTGCCTGCCTGCCGCCGCGACGACCTCGCCGTTTGAGCCGCGGCTAAATCGGTGGCAGCTGTAGGTAATCAGCAATCAGGGATGCACAGACAATAAATAAAGTCTGAGAGGCCCGCCCCCCTGCAGCGCTGGAGGGCCTCCTTCACGGGCCCCGGCGCCACATTTACATTTCTGAGCTCCCCGGGCTCCCGGAGAAATGAACCTCAGGTGTGCTGAGAGGCAGAGCGGACGTGGGAGACATCTGGTGTGACTTCCTCTGGACTCCGTAAAGGGCCCACTCATAACCGTCGGACATTTTTGGGATATCTGGGGATGCTATTGATTAAGTGTCTGGACGACAGATGTTTGGTATGTGTTTTGCATAATTTAGCTTTTTTTTGGTGACTCCACTGGTTCGGCGGTCACATTGGGAGAATAAATCTAGATGTAGAATAAAACTGTTGTTCTATTGCATGGTAATGACGCAATGCAAAAAAAAACACATTGTGGCACGTGCAGCAGTTTGCTAATTAGATAAATTGAATGTACTCAGATGATTGTTGCAACTTCTGCGTTGTGTCCTCAGGGTTGATTGCACTTATGACGTCGTTTTGGATACAAGCGTCGGCTCAATAAATGTACCGCAATGTAACAGCAGCAGTGCACGCACCGAATTCACGTCAGGACTTACGTTAGTGTCCTTCCCTGACAAGACACACTCGGTCTTCCTCTGAGGGGCCACAGGCCAGTGGATCTGGTGGGGGAGACAAGGAACACGTCACCGTTTAAAATCGGTCTTATTGAAATAACTTTTAACGAGAGACATAGTGCGACAACGTGTCTTACTATGAGCGGCTCCTTGTTGATGTCGTGCAGGTCCAGAGACAGCAGGTAGTCCTTGCTGCCCACGTACATGCGGTCGTGGTCCTCATCCATGCGCAGGATCCGGTAGTCTGACGAGTTGAGCAGGAAGGAGAAGTGGTGGGCGGTGCCGGTGGACCTCAGCTCTGTTGGGGGCAAAAAAAAACAGACAGTGGAGACTTAAAAAAAAAAAGAGGCTTTCTATTTAAGCTGTTTCCAATCCTGTAAGCTTACAAAAACCTTTGCCTAAAATGGAGCGTTTCTCGAAATGTGGACGGCTAAATTGGTCAGAGGAGATTTGTCCAGTGAGCTCTGTTTGGCCACCAGGGTGGCGGCCATTGTTTGCCAGAAGTAATGGAAATACCTTTTTGTTGAAGTGATATATCCCCCGCTTTCCCTAGCCAAACAAAATGAGGCCCCAACACATGCAGAACACTCTGCCATGCATGGCACTTATGAAATAATCTTTCCAAAACGAGTCCACAGACCTTGCTAGCTAAACTCGCAGTAGCTGTCATTAAAACGCAAGTTTGTTTTACATGGCAGCACGAACATGATAGCCTGATATTATGGGCTTCTGGTCTGCCAAAAGCCAAAGACTCTGACTGGTTTTATACAACTTGACAGGAACCCAAAACATGTCCCAATCTTTGTAGTCAAACTGGAAGATTTACAACAAGCAAGTAGCGGTTGGTGTCTGGATGAGGCAAAGCGGGGAGACAATCTTCAGTTTGGTTAATGCCAACTGGTCCATCTGCCCTGGGTCACTACAGGTGGCCCCTGAGCCTGCCCGCTGACATGACGTTGTGTGTTATAATACTAGGGGCCTTTCTCATTCACATGCACAATTGGTTTAAATAAACCTCACCCCGTCGTGCTGCGCACCGTTTGAACATCTCGCTGAGCGTTCATTTATTCTGAGACCTACGCAGAGCTCAAAGGCATGAGGATAGAGTTGGGCGCCAAGGAAGTCTGCACCCGGAACCTTCCTTTCGTTTTCACTCGCCTTATCTGACCAACTGTGACGGTTCCAACTGTAGTCCACCTTGTATGTGTGAGTCTGTGTCTACAAAGTGCTCTACGAGTCTCTCCCATCTCTGAGCCCCCCACAGTGCTGCTGCATGCCGACGTCTCTATGGCCTCCGTATCACTGCGCAAGGGTCAAATTGATTTGTTTGACTGTTTTTGGTTGTTTATGTATTGATTTTTAATTTTTTTTTTTACAAATACATTTACTAATACTATACACACACACACACATACACACACACACACACACACACGTGTCGGTTCAGTGGGTTTCGAAGGCATCAGCCCAGAAAAAGAGTCTGGAGTACAGGAAGCGTCCCCCTGCCTCTCATCCCTCCACAACTCGCTCGGTATGAAAACGGCCCCATTACAGTGGAAGCGCTGGAGACAAGCCATTCAAACCGGAGCATATTGCAGCCTCGCCCCGCACCCTCCCCCCCCCCGCTCTACTTGCTCTACCGCTACATATGTCTGCCTGTGTTAACTCTATCTCTCCGGGCATCTCGAGGATACTTTGGGGGGAAAGCTGATCCATCCAGCCCCTTGTGCCCTTACCCCATGTCCCCGGGCCCCCAGAACGGAGGGTCGCGATCGCCTTCCACGCGGGAGGGTACAGACAAAAGGGACCCCGCGACCACACTGTGACTTCCCTGTCCGGGACGGCCGGGCGCCCCTTGCGTGGACGAGGCGCCGTTAGAGAGAGAGAGAGAGAGAGAGAGAGCAGCTCCTGGTGAAGTGCGTCTGTACACTCGGTGGTCCTCGTTCTCGTTAAGACCGTTTTTCAAAGCAACACTCCAAGTGATGCAGTACATGTGATGTCAGGGTCTCGGGTTCCCATCACCGTCCTATATATGTTCTGTAATGCGGATAGATTGTGTGCACAATGTAATGGATCTGCCTGATTTTATTATGATGCTTACAGATCACAACATGGAAGATTCATGGATGTACATATATATTTATATCCATACATATATAAAGCTTGTACATATTAATAGTCGCAGCAGGTATTGCTGCATATTAAAAAATGATCCCTGCGCACGTGGGTATCACCAGATAAGGTGCGCAGCCTAAACGTTGCATTCTCCAGGCCTGGCTCTCAACAAAGTGGTTTTATGAGAACATAACGTTCTCCACTCCACTGCGAGGCTTGGTAATGTCCAGAATCCATTGACAGGATGCTTCTCAGGTAACACCATATAAGCAAGCAGGGGAATCTGAATTTATAGGGTTGTGGTTTTAAAATAGCCTTATTTGCTTCATGTGAATGAGCCGAACTCACGTTATAAAGACAGACAGAGGGTCTTTTCCTGAGGGTCGCGACGGCGGAGGGGTAACCAGAGCGAGGACACAGGTGCAGGCTCTGACGGCCGGCTGACGACAGCTCGGATCCAAAATGGACACCGGATCCAGATGACCGCATGAATAAACATACTGTACATACGTAGAGGAGTGTCCTCCCTGCACACGCACACACACACACACACACACACACACACACACACACGTGCGCGCCCGCGCACACACGCACGCACACACACACACACACACACACGTACATAGAGAAGCGTCTTCCAAACGCACGCAATCACACACACACACACACACACACACACACACACACACGTAGAGGAGCGTCCTCCATGCACACACACCCACACAGGCAGACAGACAGACAAAGTGACGGACACACACAGACAGACAGAAACCGGAGCACTCATACACTCACGCGCACACGCACACACACACACACACACACACACACACACACACACACACACACACACTCATGGTCATGGGACACTCGCACACATGTTCACACACACACACACACACACACACACACACACACACACACACACACACACACACTGTGTGAATGTGAGTGTGTCAGCCTGGGTCTATAAACACCAGGGCTTGCCATCCTCGTAGCGTTGTGTTGTCAGTGTTGCGGGGGGGGGGGGGGGGGGGGGGGAGACACCAGGCCAGCGGCTGTGTCGGCAGCTCCGCCCCGTGGAAGTGGACACCGGCGAGGGCTGCTTAAGAGGACCCCAGACGTCACGGGCTGACAGAGGTCCACATTCATCACCCCTGCACTCAGATTAGCACTCAGGGTCATCTGAACGGG